>NW_027152634.1:0-45582 GCF_040937935.1 Hyperolius riggenbachi
ATAAATGACTGTTTGTTATACTTGAACATATACTCTGTAAAACATCCAACTTTATGATATATGTTATACAATGTAAATTGATACACTGTCACTGCTTATGTCAAATTTAAAACTTTGACTGTTAAAAAATGTAACCAGTTTTTCAATGGTGTAATGGTTTAACATAGAAAACTTACCGTTGGCTCTAGATTCTAATCTATCACTCCGATTTGCAAACGGATTTCACTGAAGCTGTAACTTTCATCCCAGAACATAGTTTAGGGGCCATTACTTCTTCAACTATAGTCATTTTTCTTTCGATTGCAAACGTAACCAGTTTTTCAATGGTGTAATGGTTTAACATAGAAAACTTACCGTTGGCTCTAGATTCTAATCTATCACTCCGATTTGCAAACGGATTTCACTGAAGCTCGTAACTTTCATCCCAGAACATAGTTTAGGGGCCATTACTTCTTCAACTATAGTCATTTTTCTTTCGATTGCAAACGTAACCAGTTTTTCAATGGTGTAATGGTTTAACATAGAAAACTTACCGTTGGCTCTAGATTCTAATCTATCACTCCGATTTGCAAACGGATTTCACTGAAGCTGTAACTTTCATCCCAGAACATAGTTTAGGGGCCATTACTTCTTCAACTATAGTCATTTTTCTTTCGATTGCAAACGTAACCAGTTTTTCAATGGTGTAATGGTTTAACATAGAAAACTTACCGTTGGCTCTAGATTCTAATCTATCACTCCGATTTGCAAACGGATTTCACTGAAGCTGTAACTTTCATCCCAGAACATAGTTTAGGGGCCATTACTTCTTCAACTATAGTCATTTTTCTTTCGATTGCAAACGTAACCAGTTTTTCAATGGTGTAATGGTTTAACATAGAAAACTTACCGTTGGCTCTAGATTCTAATCTATCACTCCGATTTGCAAACGGATTTCACTGAAGCTGTAACTTTCATCCCAGAACATAGTTTAGGGGCCATTACTTCTTCAACTATAGTCATTTTTCTTTCGATTGCAAACGTAACCAGTTTTTCAATGGTGTAATGGTTTAACATAGAAAACTTACCGTTGGCTCTAGATTCTAATCTATCACTCCGATTTGCAAACGGATTTCACTGAAGCTGTAACTTTCATCCCAGAACATAGTTTAGGGGCCATTACTTCTTCAACTATAGTCATTTTTCTTTCGATTGCAAACGTAACCAGTTTTTCAATGGTGTAATGGTTTAACATAGAAAACTTACCGTTGGCTCTAGATTCTAATCTATCACTCCGATTTGCAAACGGATTTCACTGAAGCTGTAACTTTCATCCCAGAACATAGTTTAGGGGCCATTACTTCTTCAACTATAGTCATTTTTCTTTCGATTGCAAACGTAACCAGTTTTTCAATGGTGTAATGGTTTAACATAGAAAACTTACCGTTGGCTCTAGATTCTAATCTATCACTCCGATTTGCAAACGGATTTCACTGAAGCTGTAACTTTCATCCCAGAACATAGTTTAGGGGCCATTACTTCTTCAACTATAGTCATTTTTCTTTCGATTGCAAACGTAACCAGTTTTTCAATGGTGTAATGGTTTAACATAGAAAACTTACCGTTGGCTCTAGATTCTAATCTATCACTCCGATTTGCAAACGGATTTCACTGAAGCTGTAACTTTCATCCCAGAACATAGTTTAGGGGCCATTACTTCTTCAACTATAGTCATTTTTCTTTCGATTGCAAACGTAACCAGTTTTTCAATGGTGTAATGGTTTAACATAGAAAACTTACCGTTGGCTCTAGATTCTAATCTATCACTCCGATTTGCAAACGGATTTCACTGAAGCTGTAACTTTCATCCCAGAACATAGTTTAGGGGCCATTACTTCTTCAACTATAGTCATTTTTCTTTCGATTGCAAACGTAACCAGTTTTTCAATGGTGTAATGGTTTAACATAGAAAACTTACCGTTGGCTCTAGATTCTAATCTATCACTCCGATTTGCAAACGGATTTCACTGAAGCTGTAACTTTCATCCCAGAACATAGTTTAGGGGCCATTACTTCTTCAACTATAGTCATTTTTCTTTCGATTGCAAACGTAACCAGTTTTTCAATGGTGTAATGGTTTAACATAGAAAACTTACCGTTGGCTCTAGATTCTAATCTATCACTCCGATTTGCAAACGGATTTCACTGAAGCTGTAACTTTCATCCCAGAACATAGTTTAGGGGCCATTACTTCTTCAACTATAGTCATTTTTCTTTCGATTGCAAACGTAACCAGTTTTTCAATGGTGTAATGGTTTAACATAGAAAACTTACCGTTGGCTCTAGATTCTAATCTATCACTCCGATTTGCAAACGGATTTCACTGAAGCTGTAACTTTCATCCCAGAACATAGTTTAGGGGCCATTACTTCTTCAACTATAGTCATTTTTCTTTCGATTGCAAACGTAACCAGTTTTTCAATGGTGTAATGGTTTAACATAGAAAACTTACCGTTGGCTCTAGATTCTAATCTATCACTCCGATTTGCAAACGGATTTCACTGAAGCTGTAACTTTCATCCCAGAACATAGTTTAGGGGCCATTACTTCTTCAACTATAGTCATTTTTCTTTCGATTGCAAACGTAACCAGTTTTTCAATGGTGTAATGGTTTAACATAGAAAACTTACCGTTGGCTCTAGATTCTAATCTATCACTCCGATTTGCAAACGGATTTCACTGAAGCTGTAACTTTCATCCCAGAACATAGTTTAGGGGCCATTACTTCTTCAACTATAGTCATTTTTCTTTCGATTGCAAACGTAACCAGTTTTTCAATGGTGTAATGGTTTAACATAGAAAACTTACCGTTGGCTCTAGATTCTAATCTATCACTCCGATTTGCAAACGGATTTCACTGAAGCTGTAACTTTCATCCCAGAACATAGTTTAGGGGCCATTACTTCTTCAACTATAGTCATTTTTCTTTCGATTGCAAACGTAACCAGTTTTTCAATGGTGTAATGGTTTAACATAGAAAACTTACCGTTGGCTCTAGATTCTAATCTATCACTCCGATTTGCAAACGGATTTCACTGAAGCTGTAACTTTCATCCCAGAACATAGTTTAGGGGCCATTACTTCTTCAACTATAGTCATTTTTCTTTCGATTGCAAACGTAACCAGTTTTTCAATGGTGTAATGGTTTAACATAGAAAACTTACCGTTGGCTCTAGATTCTAATCTATCACTCCGATTTGCAAACGGATTTCACTGAAGCTGTAACTTTCATCCCAGAACATAGTTTAGGGGCCATTACTTCTTCAACTATAGTCATTTTTCTTTCGATTGCAAACGTAACCAGTTTTTCAATGGTGTAATGGTTTAACATAGAAAACTTACCGTTGGCTCTAGATTCTAATCTATCACTCCGATTTGCAAACGGATTTCACTGAAGCTGTAACTTTCATCCCAGAACATAGTTTAGGGGCCATTACTTCTTCAACTATAGTCATTTTTCTTTCGATTGCAAACGTAACCAGTTTTTCAATGGTGTAATGGTTTAACATAGAAAACTTACCGTTGGCTCTAGATTCTAATCTATCACTCCGATTTGCAAACGGATTTCACTGAAGCTGTAACTTTCATCCCAGAACATAGTTTAGGGGCCATTACTTCTTCAACTATAGTCATTTTTCTTTCGATTGCAAACGTAACCAGTTTTTCAATGGTGTAATGGTTTAACATAGAAAACTTACCGTTGGCTCTAGATTCTAATCTATCACTCCGATTTGCAAACGGATTTCACTGAAGCTGTAACTTTCATCCCAGAACATAGTTTAGGGGCCATTACTTCTTCAACTATAGTCATTTTTCTTTCGATTGCAAACGTAACCAGTTTTTCAATGGTGTAATGGTTTAACATAGAAAACTTACCGTTGGCTCTAGATTCTAATCTATCACTCCGATTTGCAAACGGATTTCACTGAAGCTGTAACTTTCATCCCAGAACATAGTTTAGGGGCCATTACTTCTTCAACTATAGTCATTTTTCTTTCGATTGCAAACGTAACCAGTTTTTCAATGGTGTAATGGTTTAACATAGAAAACTTACCGTTGGCTCTAGATTCTAATCTATCACTCCGATTTGCAAACGGATTTCACTGAAGCTGTAACTTTCATCCCAGAACATAGTTTAGGGGCCATTACTTCTTCAACTATAGTCATTTTTCTTTCGATTGCAAACGTAACCAGTTTTTCAATGGTGTAATGGTTTAACATAGAAAACTTACCGTTGGCTCTAGATTCTAATCTATCACTCCGATTTGCAAACGGATTTCACTGAAGCTGTAACTTTCATCCCAGAACATAGTTTAGGGGCCATTACTTCTTCAACTATAGTCATTTTTCTTTCGATTGCAAACGTAACCAGTTTTTCAATGGTGTAATGGTTTAACATAGAAAACTTACCGTTGGCTCTAGATTCTAATCTATCACTCCGATTTGCAAACGGATTTCACTGAAGCTGTAACTTTCATCCCAGAACATAGTTTAGGGGCCATTACTTCTTCAACTATAGTCATTTTTCTTTCGATTGCAAACGTAACCAGTTTTTCAATGGTGTAATGGTTTAACATAGAAAACTTACCGTTGGCTCTAGATTCTAATCTATCACTCCGATTTGCAAACGGATTTCACTGAAGCTGTAACTTTCATCCCAGAACATAGTTTAGGGGCCATTACTTCTTCAACTATAGTCATTTTTCTTTCGATTGCAAACGTAACCAGTTTTTCAATGGTGTAATGGTTTAACATAGAAAACTTACCGTTGGCTCTAGATTCTAATCTATCACTCCGATTTGCAAACGGATTTCACTGAAGCTGTAACTTTCATCCCAGAACATAGTTTAGGGGCCATTACTTCTTCAACTATAGTCATTTTTCTTTCGATTGCAAACGTAACCAGTTTTTCAATGGTGTAATGGTTTAACATAGAAAACTTACCGTTGGCTCTAGATTCTAATCTATCACTCCGATTTGCAAACGGATTTCACTGAAGCTGTAACTTTCATCCCAGAACATAGTTTAGGGGCCATTACTTCTTCAACTATAGTCATTTTTCTTTCGATTGCAAACGTAACCAGTTTTTCAATGGTGTAATGGTTTAACATAGAAAACTTACCGTTGGCTCTAGATTCTAATCTATCACTCCGATTTGCAAACGGATTTCACTGAAGCTGTAACTTTCATCCCAGAACATAGTTTAGGGGCCATTACTTCTTCAACTATAGTCATTTTTCTTTCGATTGCAAACGTAACCAGTTTTTCAATGGTGTAATGGTTTAACATAGAAAACTTACCGTTGGCTCTAGATTCTAATCTATCACTCCGATTTGCAAACGGATTTCACTGAAGCTGTAACTTTCATCCCAGAACATAGTTTAGGGGCCATTACTTCTTCAACTATAGTCATTTTTCTTTCGATTGCAAACGTAACCAGTTTTTCAATGGTGTAATGGTTTAACATAGAAAACTTACCGTTGGCTCTAGATTCTAATCTATCACTCCGATTTGCAAACGGATTTCACTGAAGCTGTAACTTTCATCCCAGAACATAGTTTAGGGGCCATTACTTCTTCAACTATAGTCATTTTTCTTTCGATTGCAAACGTAACCAGTTTTTCAATGGTGTAATGGTTTAACATAGAAAACTTACCGTTGGCTCTAGATTCTAATCTATCACTCCGATTTGCAAACGGATTTCACTGAAGCTGTAACTTTCATCCCAGAACATAGTTTAGGGGCCATTACTTCTTCAACTATAGTCATTTTTCTTTCGATTGCAAACGTAACCAGTTTTTCAATGGTGTAATGGTTTAACATAGAAAACTTACCGTTGGCTCTAGATTCTAATCTATCACTCCGATTTGCAAACGGATTTCACTGAAGCTGTAACTTTCATCCCAGAACATAGTTTAGGGGCCATTACTTCTTCAACTATAGTCATTTTTCTTTCGATTGCAAACGTAACCAGTTTTTCAATGGTGTAATGGTTTAACATAGAAAACTTACCGTTGGCTCTAGATTCTAATCTATCACTCCGATTTGCAAACGGATTTCACTGAAGCTGTAACTTTCATCCCAGAACATAGTTTAGGGGCCATTACTTCTTCAACTATAGTCATTTTTCTTTCGATTGCAAACGTAACCAGTTTTTCAATGGTGTAATGGTTTAACATAGAAAACTTACCGTTGGCTCTAGATTCTAATCTATCACTCCGATTTGCAAACGGATTTCACTGAAGCTGTAACTTTCATCCCAGAACATAGTTTAGGGGCCATTACTTCTTCAACTATAGTCATTTTTCTTTCGATTGCAAACGTAACCAGTTTTTCAATGGTGTAATGGTTTAACATAGAAAACTTACCGTTGGCTCTAGATTCTAATCTATCACTCCGATTTGCAAACGGATTTCACTGAAGCTGTAACTTTCATCCCAGAACATAGTTTAGGGGCCATTACTTCTTCAACTATAGTCATTTTTCTTTCGATTGCAAACGTAACCAGTTTTTCAATGGTGTAATGGTTTAACATAGAAAACTTACCGTTGGCTCTAGATTCTAATCTATCACTCCGATTTGCAAACGGATTTCACTGAAGCTGTAACTTTCATCCCAGAACATAGTTTAGGGGCCATTACTTCTTCAACTATAGTCATTTTTCTTTCGATTGCAAACGTAACCAGTTTTTCAATGGTGTAATGGTTTAACATAGAAAACTTACCGTTGGCTCTAGATTCTAATCTATCACTCCGATTTGCAAACGGATTTCACTGAAGCTGTAACTTTCATCCCAGAACATAGTTTAGGGGCCATTACTTCTTCAACTATAGTCATTTTTCTTTCGATTGCAAACGTAACCAGTTTTTCAATGGTGTAATGGTTTAACATAGAAAACTTACCGTTGGCTCTAGATTCTAATCTATCACTCCGATTTGCAAACGGATTTCACTGAAGCTGTAACTTTCATCCCAGAACATAGTTTAGGGGCCATTACTTCTTCAACTATAGTCATTTTTCTTTCGATTGCAAACGTAACCAGTTTTTCAATGGTGTAATGGTTTAACATAGAAAACTTACCGTTGGCTCTAGATTCTAATCTATCACTCCGATTTGCAAACGGATTTCACCGAAGCTGTAACTTTCATCCCAGAACATAGTTTAGGGGCCATTACTTCTTCAACTATAGTCATTTTTCTTTCGATTGCAAACGTAACCAGTTTTTCAATGGTGTAATGGTTTAACATAGAAAACTTACCGTTGGCTCTAGATTCTAATCTATCACTCCGATTTGCAAACGGATTTCACTGAAGCTGTAACTTTCATCCCAGAACATAGTTTAGGGGCCATTACTTCTTCAACTATAGTCATTTTTCTTTCGATTGCAAACGTAACCAGTTTTTCAATGGTGTAATGGTTTAACATAGAAAGGGGCGTGGCTTGACGCTGGAGCTGGATGGTTGTCTGAGCCTGTAGCTCCTGCTGTCTTCACCCTAAAAAGCTACTTCACAGCGCACTAAGAAGCCTCATTTTACTCAGGAAGATGGGTGAACATGCAGAGGACCCACAGGAATGGATTACAGCGAGACCCAAGCGGAATTACAGGTCCCCTCTGCCCCGCAAACTGACTGACTTCTTCCAGGAGGAGGATATCCAAGATGGCCCCCGGCACTACAGGCCTAGCTCCAGGCATGATGCAGACTACAGGACACCGCCGCCTGTGACCCAGAGGAATCGCTTTGCAGCTTTCCAGACTCCCTATCGAAGGGGCAACAGAGCGGACTACCTGGGAGACCTCAGTGAGGAAGATGAAGCCGCTACAGGTACCGCTGACAACAGGGACAGAAGCCCCAGGCAGGCCTCCGTATCCCGCACGGAAAACGCGGAATTTCGTAATTCCAATTCGGAATTCCGGAAAATGGATCCGGAATTCCGGAAAAACATTCTGGAACCCAGGAAAGATGACACAACAAGGTCCCAGGTAGGACAGATTCCTCTATCCTCCCCTCACACACATACCCAAGCATCTGATCAGCTCCCTCATCCATCCATCCACCCCTCACCACCGATGGCATTTACAGACCCCCTGATGTCATTCTCTGCCACAGACCAGCCCATGACTCAAACCTTTTTTAAAGATTTCATGATATCTTTCAGTAGCATTTTAAGAAAGGACTCTATGGAAATAAGGGCTGATATGCACGCTTTGGTGGGCCACCTGACCGTATACACTAAAGAAACAGACCATAGGCTGGCCAGGTTGGAACACAGAATTGTGGAGATGACAGCAGCACACAATTCATTGGTGGATGCTCACAAGGAACTTGTAAAGGAGAATAGGCAGATGAAGGAAAAAATAGCGGATGGGGAGGATAGAAACAGGAGAAACAACCTGAAGATCAGAGGGATCCCAGAGACAGTACAGAATGATGATTTAAAAGACTACGTCATGGACATTATCAAAGTCACCTGTCCTAACATACCTAAAAATGAGCTTGTAGTGGACAGAGCCCATAGGCTACCCAAGCCATCCCACATCGCCAAACATCTGCCTAGAGATGTCATTACAAGGATACATTTTTTCCACGTAAAGGAACAGCTGCTGGGAGCCACTAGGAAAGGGCAAAAGCTTCCTGACCCGTATCAGAACCTGGCGTTATATCAGGATCTGTCACAAGCTACTCTCTCAACCAGACGCGGATTCTCGCAGATTACTGCCTCTTTGAGAAACAAGAGAATCGACTATTCATGGGGATTCCCCCCAAAGCTGATCATAAGAGACGGAGGGGAGACACACGTGATCAGGAATCCAACAGAGGGACAGGACCTCTTATCTAGATGGAATATCCCACTTTTTGTATCTAAAGACTCAAGCAAAGACAAACCTTATCGCCCACCTCTAATGCCTAAGCCTACTGCTATGGACACCACTCTTCCTATCACACCAGACAAGGCAGCAACAAGTGAGGCTTCGACAAAAGGCTGAATCGGGGTGATCAGCCAGGAACTTTGTCCCCCTCACATTTGTTTTTTCCCCTGGGACTGATTTTTCTCTCCCTACAGGTGGAAAAACCACTTGAAGTCCACACTGGTGGACTCTACTGAATTGGTCACCTGAACTGAACTCTAATCTGACCAATCTGTTTTGTTTTGTTTATACTGTTAGTGTTCTCACTATTTTCTCACCCACTTTTCTCTCTCCTTTTTTTTTTCAGTAGTGCTATTGAGAGGTAGAACCGGATGCCTCTCATTGTACTATTACTTTGGTTATTTCTATATAGGTCAATGTCCCGACTAACCTTGTTTCCCTCCACCAGAGTAGAGTTAAAAAGTTTCATCAGAGATGCTCCAGAGCCTGCCTGCGGAAATCCCAATCAATGGTATGATTTAATTATGATGCAATATACATGGTGTAATGGCTGAGAAATGTAATCTCCTCTCAGTTAATGTGAGAGGCCTCAATTCTTTCAGGAAGCGATACCTCTTACAGAAACTGATTAAGGAACAAAAGGCAGATATTATATGTGTTCAAGAATCTCACCTGAACAAAAATGCAGCGAAAAAATACAAATTATTTCAGTTTACCAATATATTTCACTCTACATTACAGAATAATAAGAAAAAAGCTGGGACTTTCATAGCAGTTAGGGACTCTCTGGGACTAGTGGTAAAAGACACATACTCAAGTGAGGATGGTAGAATGGTAATGATAACTGGACAATTGAACTCGAAGGATTACACTTTTGTGAACCTATATGCCCCCAACCAACACCAGACTAAATTTATCAATTCAAAACTCAAAAAAATAACAAATTTCAAGAAAGGATATCTTTTTATCTCTGGAGATCTGAACTCCATAACAGACCCACAGTTAGATTGTACTTCCAAATTAAGAACTAAACACTCCACTTTACAACCAATCTTGACAAAAAACGAGCTATTTGACACTTGGAGGTGTATTCACCCCAAGGAGAAACAGTTCACATTCTACTCTACCATTCATAAATCCTTCACTCGTATTGACCATTGCCTAACAGACCAATTTACCTTGCCACTGGTCTCAGAGATGGAAATTGGTACTAGAGTGTGGTCAGACCACTCACCTCTCTTAGTGAAATTTCATATCCAGAACTCTGTGAAACAACAGTATACATGGAGACTTAACAAATACATCCTTCACTCCGAACACACTTCCCCTATAATCAAAAAGGAACTAATAGAGTATTTCAAACTCAATGACACAGGAGATATATCCAACTCTAC
The DNA here is from genome assembly GCF_040937935.1 of Hyperolius riggenbachi. NCBI lineage: Eukaryota > Metazoa > Chordata > Amphibia > Anura > Hyperoliidae > Hyperolius > Hyperolius riggenbachi. The sequence goes on from NW_027152634.1 coordinate 10,303, forward strand.
TCTTTGGAATGCTCATAAAGCATTTATCAGAGGAACCTTTATTAAGTTGAGTGCCATTCATAACAAAAAAGTTAGGGAACAAACTAACATCTTATTAGACAAAATTAAATCACTAGAGAAAGAAATATACAACAATCACAAGAATGAACTCATACCCCAACTAGAGGAAACTAGACAGACCCTAGCAGACAAATTGTACTACCAGTACGACAAATGGCAAACCACATTAAAACAAAATTGGTACTATGATAATAATAGAGCAGGGAAGGCCATGGCCCAAAAAATTAAGGGAAAAAGAATTCGTCAGAGAATTATTAAAATCACACACCCCAAAACAAAAATAGAAGTCCACCACCCCAAAGATATTGTAAACGCCCTGGCAGAGTACTATGAAGCCCTTTATAACCTCGAAAAAGACCCAAACACCCACACCCCATTACCACAGGAAATAGAACTATACCTTGATAAAGTAAATCTCCCTTCCCTAACAGAATTTGAGCAAAATTACCTAGCAACTCCCTTCACAGAGCAAGAAACAATAGCAGCAATAGGATCCCTAAAGAAAGACAAAGCCCCAGGACCAGACGGTTTTATTAACGATTATTTTAAAAAATTTATTTCTATCCTAGTAACCCCCCTAACAAATATGTTTAATGAAGCAGCTACTAAAGGCAATTTCCCTAGAGAATCACTTTCGGCACTTATAACTACAATCCCCAAGGAAGGTAAGGACCCCTCTGACCCTAGTAATTATAGGCCCATCTCCCTACTAAACACTGACATAAAACTATACGCCCGAATAATAGCTAATAGGTTATCTCCCCTTATGCCCCAAATTATCCATCCAGATCAGGTAGGGTTTACAAAGAATAGGTCAACTAGTGATGGCACTCGCAAGGTTTTATCTCTGATCCACAGAGTGGGGCTCTGTCGGACGCCTACCCTCCTTGTCTCCTTGGACGCGGAGAAGGCGTTCGACAGAGTCAACTGGCTGTACCTTTCCAAGGTGCTCACCAAATTTGGTATCCCTGCCTTCTTACACAAGGCCATTTTAGCCCTATACACCCACCCATCTGCCAGAGTCCTATCATCAGGCACACTATCTCTACCCTTCGATATTAAAAACGGTACCCGTCAAGGTTGCCCCCTCTCACCCCTAATATTCAATTTAACGATTGAACCGCTCGCTCAAAGAATCAGAGACAATTCACAAATTTTTGGCATTAAAAACAAACAAACCATACATAAAATGGGTTTATACGCTGATGATGTGATCCTCCTCCTCCAGAAACCACTTGTATCACTGCCAAATGCTCAATTGGAACTAGAAGAGTTCTCCAAAATCTCATATTACAAATTAAATAAGAATAAGACAACCATTCTCCCATGTTTTATCCCACAGAAAGATAGGGATATCTTAAAAAGCTCTTGTGAATTCTTATGGAATGACACTGTCATAAAATACTTAGGAATCTATATAACACCCACACTAAATAATATCTATAAAGAAAACTACGCCCCATGGTTAAAAAAATTCAAAGAGAAACTGGAAGATCTTGCAAAAGTAGAATACTCCTGGCTGGGTAGGAATGCAGCCTTTAAAATGTTCATTCTTCCCCAACTTCTATACCTCTTTAGAAACTTGCCTATAAAAGTACCCCAAACCTTCTTCAACACCCTACAAAAAGCTCTTAATCAATTTATATTATTAAACAAAAAATCCAGGTTCTCCAACAAAATATTAATGATGGATACTGCTAATTTGGGCCTAGGTGTCCCCAACCTGGAATTCTATTATAAGGCTACAATAATGGATCAGTCCAGGGCAGTCTGGCTCGGGGATAACACAAAACAATGGTTCTCGATTGAAGAGGATCAACTTAGCTTTGGAGACTACAAATTGTTTCTTGGAGCCAGACTGGCCTGGAAAACTAGACAGACCATCCAGAACCCATTAACAATTAACACACTTAGAATTTGGAAGGAACTAACCGCTCTGTGCAAAAAGGACGTTTTATCCATAGAGTCTGACACACCCTTAATCACTCTCCAAACTTTAATAAATAATTTAAATTTACAAACCTGGACAGATTCTGGTATTAACTCCATAGAAGATCTCCTTGATAACACAGAACTGAGACCATTCGAATTTTTCACTCAGACCTATGGTCTCCCACCAACAGAACTCCCCACATATAGGAAAATCAGTAAATTCTGTAAATATCACCCGTACAGCCCTGTATCTCTGACCCCACAAATTAGTAAAATTATCCACCCTCAGGGTTCACACTATAAGGGAACATCTATTTTCTACAAAACCTTACTAAAAATGAAAGATTCCACCCCACAATGGCAACTAGATAGTTGGCAGGAGTATCTCCAAACTGAGATAGACATGGAAGAATGGGAAAAGGTCTTGAGATCAGTAAAGAAGTCTTCACACTGTGTGAGACACTTTGAAGGCTTACTAAAGAGCATTTGGCAGTGGTACATGACACCTGAGAGGATTTCCAAGTTTGACATGAAGGCATCACCCTTGTGTTGGAGGGGGTGCAACCGGACGGGTACCGTAGGACACATCTTATGGGACTGCCCCAAACTGAAGAAACTCAGAACAGATATAGGAGTCTTCTTGGGACAATTACCTATGTCCATACATCCTATACCCTCTGGTATGGCACTGTTGCATTTAGGAACCATTGATCTGCCACCCCAGGAAAGATTGATCTATAATCACATCTTTATAACTATCAGGAATCAATTAGCTTTCAACTGGAAATCAAAAGTCATCCCAACAATCGGAGAAATCCTGCGTATTGTTGATTCAAATCTTATTGCAGAGAAATCCTGGGCGATTAGATGTGGAAACCTGGGTGCTTTCCTGGAGGTGGCTGCTCTGTGGCCTGTTGCATACAGGGAATCCAAACTAATGGAATTTTAGTTCTGTGGTCTCTTTGATAAGAGGTACTCTCATGTGTAACTCTCATGTATGACTTTAATGTGCTAAGGGGATACTCGCAGGTAAGGCTCTGTTGCTCACTTATCTTTATATAGGTAGATTTCTCTTGCTCTGGAAACACAATCGGGACATTCTATTTGTACATAGTTTGATGTGTAGTTTAGTTTTAGATGTAGTATATACAACAAAAATAACTGATATGACAGCTACTCATACACAATTGAAGTCATAACATCTGTTAGTTAGTCAGTTAGGAATCTTCTTCTTCCCTTTCTCCTACCTGGACGAAACACTGCAGCTCTGGCAGACCTATGAGACTCCTTAGTTGAGGATCCGCTCCCTGGAATCTCTGTAGGGTGGTTAAAATCCCCCATTTTCCAGGTCGAGAGGATCCTTGACGGATCTGTTACACAGCTTTCTTCACTGCTGGAGCTGTGGTTGAACTACAGTATCCTAGGGAATACAGAATTCCAACTTTAGTAACTATGGAAGTAATTTAAAGCATCGCCTAGACAAAACAGAGATATGTCGTTTAAACGTGGTTACGTCAAAATTTGATTATTCTTTTTGACAAAATTAATAATTATTAAACTCTTAGCTTAATAGGTTTAGTTATCATAAAAAAAATGAGTACAGATCCAAGAGATCTTTCTGTTATTCCTATCTGTAGATCAAACATAGTTTCAATTACTTTAAACAATATATAGGTTATTTGATAAGTTAACCTCACATCAGACTTCTCACCAGCTCTATTTCTTTCCAACCAAACCCGGTTAGAATACATTTACCATCTGGTTAGATACCCTCAACCTCAGGTACTTGCTTACTTCCTCACTGGGAAGTATCCACACCTAGGTGGAGAACTGGTAAAATCAGACATATTTCCAAAAAAACGGAAATGCAGTTTCAGGGACTGTGTGTGGGATCCTGCGCTGGTAGCGGATTTCTACACACAGTGGTCCACTTAAATTACACCTTACAATCTGCATCCAAACCTTCTTCTACCACCTCATATCAACTCCACACCAATAAAATACTCATGCATAACTCCTACCTACCCTCTAACCAGACTATTCTTCTTATTTTATCTGTTATATAAATTTCTGTACTACAGATATGTTGTTAACTGTTATACTGTATTCATTTATATAGCTGTACAAATATGAATACATAATCACTAATGCCTGTAATGTAATAACTTGTTATGTAAAACTTCAATAAAAATTAATGTACTTGGTTTAACATAGAAAACTTACCGTTGGCTCTAGATTCTAATCTATCACTCCGATTTGCAAACGGATTTCACTGAAGCTGTAACTTTCATCCCAGAACATAGTTTAGGGGCCATTACTTCTTCAACTATAGTCATTTTTCTTTCGATTGCAAACGTAACCAGTTTTTCAATGGTGTAATGGTTTAACATAGAAAACTTACCGTTGGCTCTAGATTCTAATCTATCACTCCGACTTGCAAACGGATTTCACTGAAGCTGTAACTTTCATCCCAGAACATAGTTTAGGGGCCATTACTTCTTCAACTATAGTCATTTTTCTTTCGATTGCAAACGTAACCAGTTTTTCAATGGTGTAATGGTTTAACATAGAAAACTTACCGTTGGCTCTAGATTCTAATCTATCACTCCGATTTGCAAACGGATTTCACTGAAGCTGTAACTTTCATCCCAGAACATAGTTTAGGGGCCATTACTTCTTCAACTATAGTCATTTTTCTTTCGATTGCAAACGTAACCAGTTTTTCAATGGTGTAATGGTTTAACATAGAAAACTTACCGTTGGCTCTAGATTCTAATCTATCACTCCGATTTGCAAACGGATTTCACTGAAGCTGTAACTTTCATCCCAGAACATAGTTTAGGGGCCATTACTTCTTCAACTATAGTCATTTTTCTTTCGATTGCAAACGTAACCAGTTTTTCAATGGTGTAATGGTTTAACATAGAAAACTTACCGTTGGCTCTAGATTCTAATCTATCACTCCGACTTGCAAACGGATTTCACTGAAGCTGTAACTTTCATCCCAGAACATAGTTTAGGGGCCATTACTTCTTCAACTATAGTCATTTTTCTTTCGATTGCAAACGTAACCAGTTTTTCAATGGTGTAATGGTTTAACATAGAAAACTTACCGTTGGCTCTAGATTCTAATCTATCACTCCGATTTGCAAACGGATTTCACTGAAGCTGTAACTTTCATCCCAGAACATAGTTTAGGGGCCATTACTTCTTCAACTATAGTCATTTTTCTTTCGATTGCAAACGTAACCAGTTTTTCAATGGTGTAATGGTTTAACATAGAAAACTTACCGTTGGCTCTAGATTCTAATCTATCACTCCGACTTGCAAACGGATTTCACTGAAGCTGTAACTTTCATCCCAGAACATAGTTTAGGGGCCATTACTTCTTCAACTATAGTCATTTTTCTTTCGATTGCAAACGTAACCAGTTTTTCAATGGTGTAATGGTTTAACATAGAAAACTTACCGTTGGCTCTAGATTCTAATCTATCACTCCGATTTGCAAACGGATTTCACTGAAGCTGTAACTTTCATCCCAGAACATAGTTTAGGGGCCATTACTTCTTCAACTATAGTCATTTTTCTTTCGATTGCAAACGTAAGCAGTTTTTCAATGGTGTAATGGTTTAACATAGAAAACTTACCGTTGGCTCTAGATTCTAATCTATCACTCCGATTTGCAAACGGATTTCACTGAAGCTGTAACTTTCATCCCAGAACATAGTTTAGGGGCCATTACTTCTTCAACTATAGTCATTTTTCTTTCGATTGCAAACGTAACCAGTTTTTCAATGGTGTAATGGTTTAACATAGAAAACTTACCGTTGGCTCTAGATTCTAATCTATCACTCCGATTTGCAAACGGATTTCACTGAAGCTGTAACTTTCATCCCAGAACATAGTTTAGGGGCCATTACTTCTTCAACTATAGTCATTTTTCTTTCGATTGCAAACGTAACCAGTTTTTCAATGGTGTAATGGTTTAACATAGAAAACTTACCGTTGGCTCTAGATTCTAATCTATCACTCCGATTTGCAAACGGATTTCACTGAAGCTGTAACTTTCATCCCAGAACATAGTTTAGGGGCCATTACTTCTTCAACTATAGTCATTTTTCTTTCGATTGCAAACGTAACCAGTTTTTCAATGGTGTAATGGTTTAACATAGAAAACTTACCGTTGGCTCTAGATTCTAATCTATCACTCCGATTTGCAAACGGATTTCACTGAAGCTGTAACTTTCATCCCAGAACATAGTTTAGGGGCCATTACTTCTTCAACTATAGTCATTTTTCTTTCGATTGCAAACGTAACCAGTTTTTCAATGGTGTAATGGTTTAACATAGAAAACTTACCGTTGGCTCTAGATTCTAATCTATCACTCCGATTTGCAAACGGATTTCACTGAAGCTGTAACTTTCATCCCAGAACATAGTTTAGGGGCCATTACTTCTTCAACTATAGTCATTTTTCTTTCGATTGCAAACGTAACCAGTTTTTCAATGGTGTAATGGTTTAACATAGAAAACTTACCGTTGGCTCTAGATTCTAATCTATCACTCCGATTTGCAAACGGATTTCACTGAAGCTGTAACTTTCATCCCAGAACATAGTTTAGGGGCCATTACTTCTTCAACTATAGTCATTTTTCTTTCGATTGCAAACGTAACCAGTTTTTCAATGGTGTAATGGTTTAACATAGAAAACTTACCGTTGGCTCTAGATTCTAATCTATCACTCCGATTTGCAAACGGATTTCACTGAAGCTGTAACTTTCATCCCAGAACATAGTTTAGGGGCCATTACTTCTTCAACTATAGTCATTTTTCTTTCGATTGCAAACGTAACCAGTTTTTCAATGGTGTAATGGTTTAACATAGAACACTTACCGTTGGCTCTAGATTCTAATCTATCACTCCGATTTGCAAACGGATTTCACTGAAGCTGTAACTTTCATCCCAGAACATAGTTTAGGGGCCATTACTTCTTCAACTATAGTCATTTTTCTTTCGATTGCAAACGTAAGCAGTTTTTCAATGGTGTAATGGTTTAACATAGAAAACTTACCGTTGGCTCTAGATTCTAATCTATCACTCCGATTTGCAAACGGATTTCACTGAAGCTGTAACTTTCATCCCAGAACATAGTTTAGGGGCCATTACTTCTTCAACTATAGTCATTTTTCTTTCGATTGCAAACGTAACCAGTTTTTCAATGGTGTAATGGTTTAACATAGAAAACTTACCGTTGGCTCTAGATTCTAATCTATCACTCCGATTTGCAAACGGATTTCACTGAAGCTGTAACTTTCATCCCAGAACATAGTTTAGGGGCCATTACTTCTTCAACTATAGTCATTTTTCTTTCGATTGCAAACGTAACCAGTTTTTCAATGGTGTAATGGTTTAACATAGAAAACTTACCGTTGGCTCTAGATTCTAATCTATCACTCCGATTTGCAAACGGATTTCACTGAAGCTGTAACTTTCATCCCAGAACATAGTTTAGGGGCCATTACTTCTTCAACTATAGTCATTTTTCTTTCGATTGCAAACGTAACCAGTTTTTCAATGGTGTAATGGTTTAACATAGAAAACTTACCGTTGGCTCTAGATTCTAATCTATCACTCCGATTTGCAAACGGATTTCACTGAAGCTGTAACTTTCATCCCAGAACATAGTTTAGGGGCCATTACTTCTTCAACTATAGTCATTTTTCTTTCGATTGCAAACGTAACCAGTTTTTCAATGGTGTAATGGTTTAACATAGAAAACTTACCGTTGGCTCTAGATTCTAATCTATCACTCCGATTTGCAAACGGATTTCACTGAAGCTGTAACTTTCATCCCAGAACATAGTTTAGGGGCCATTACTTCTTCAACTATAGTCATTTTTCTTTCGATTGCAAACGTAACCAGTTTTTCAATGGTGTAATGGTTTAACATAGAAAACTTACCGTTGGCTCTAGATTCTAATCTATCACTCCGATTTGCAAACGGATTTCACTGAAGCTGTAACTTTCATCCCAGAACATAGTTTAGGGGCCATTACTTCTTCAACTATAGTCATTTTTCTTTCGATTGCAAACGTAACCAGTTTTTCAATGGTGTAATGGTTTAACATAGAAAACTTACCGTTGGCTCTAGATTCTAATCTATCACTCCGATTTGCAAACGGATTTCACTGAAGCTGTAACTTTCATCCCAGAACATAGTTTAGGGGCCATTACTTCTTCAACTATAGTCATTTTTCTTTCGATTGCAAACGTAACCAGTTTTTCAATGGTGTAATGGTTTAACATAGAAAACTTACCGTTGGCTCTAGATTCTAATCTATCACTCCGATTTGCAAACGGATTTCACTGAAGCTGTAACTTTCATCCCAGAACATAGTTTAGGGGCCATTACTTCTTCAACTATAGTCATTTTTCTTTCGATTGCAAACGTAACCAGTTTTTCAATGGTGTAATGGTTTAACATAGAAAACTTACCGTTGGCTCTAGATTCTAATCTATCACTCCGATTTGCAAACGGATTTCACTGAAGCTGTAACTTTAATCCCAGAACATAGTTTAGGGGCCATTACTTCTTCAACTATAGTCATTTTTCTTTCGATTGCAAACGTAACCAGTTTTTCAATGGTGTAATGGTTTAACATAGAAAACTTACCGTTGGCTCTAGATTCTAATCTATCACTCCGATTTGCAAACGGATTTCACTGAAGCTGTAACTTTCATCCCAGAACATAGTTTAGGGGCCATTACTTCTTCAACTATAGTCATTTTTCTTTCGATTGCAAACGTAAGCAGTTTTTCAATGGTGTAATGGTTTAACATAGAAAACTTACCGTTGGCTCTAGATTCTAATCTATCACTCCGATTTGCAAACGGATTTCACTGAAGCTGTAACTTTCATCCCAGAACATAGTTTAGGGGCCATTACTTCTTCAACTATAGTCATTTTTCTTTCGATTGCAAACGTAAGCAGTTTTTCAATGGTGTAATGGTTTAACATAGAAAACTTACCGTTGGCTCTAGATTCTAATCTATCACTCCGATTTGCAAACGGATTTCACTGAAGCTGTAACTTTCATCCCAGAACATAGTTTAGGGGCCATTACTTCTTCAACTATAGTCATTTTTCTTTCGATTGCAAACGTAACCAGTTTTTCAATGGTGTAATGGTTTAACATAGAAAACTTACCGTTGGCTCTAGATTCTAATCTATCACTCCGATTTGCAAACGGATTTCACTGAAGTTGTAACTTTCATCCCAGAACATAGTTTAGGGGCCATTACTTCTTCAACTATAGTCATTTTTCTTTCGATTGCAATCGTAACCAGTTTTTCAATGGTGTAATGGTTTAACATAGAAAACTTACCGTTGGCTCTAAATTCTAATCTATCACTCCGATTTGCAAACGGATTTCACTGAAGCTGTAACTTTCATCCCAGAACATAGTTTAGGGGCCATTACTTCTTCAACTATAGTCATTTTTCTTTCGATTGCAAACGTAACCAGTTTTTCAATGGTGTAATGGTTTAACATAGAAAACTTACCGTTGGCTCTAGATTCTAATCTATCACTCCGATTTGCAAACGGATTTCACTGAAGCTGTAACTTTTATCCCAGAACATAGTTTAGGGGCCATTACTTCTTCAACTATAGTCATTTTTCCTTCGATTGCAAACGTAACCAGTTTTTCAATGGTGTAATGGTTTAACATAGAAAACTTACCGTTGGCTCTAGATTCTAATCTATCACTCCGATTTGCAAACGGATTTCACTGAAGCTGTAACTTTCATCCCAGAACATAGTTTAGGGGCCATTACTTCTTCAACTATAGTCATTTTTCTTTCGATTGCAAACGTAACCAGTTTTTCAATGGTGTAATGGTTTAACATAGAAAACTTACCGTTGGCTCTAGATTCTAATCTATCACTCCGATTTGCAAACGGATTTCACTGAAGCTGTAACTTTCATCCCAGAACATAGTTTAGGGGCCATTACTTCTTCAACTATAGTCATTTTTCTTTCGATTGCAAACGTAACCAGTTTTTCAATGGTGTAATGGTTTAACATAGAAAACTTACCGTTGGCTCTAGATTCTAATCTATCACTCCGATTTGCAAACGGATTTCACTGAAGCTGTAACTTTCATCCCAGAACATAGTTTAGGGGCCATTACTTCTTCAACTATAGTCATTTTTCTTTCGATTGCAAACGTAACCAGTTTTTCAATGGTGTAATGGTTTAACATAGAAAACTTACCGTTGGCTCTAGATTCTAATCTATCACTCCGATTTGCAAACGGATTTCACTGAAGCTGTAACTTTCATCCCAGAACATAGTTTAGGGGCCATTACTTCTTCAACTATAGTCATTTTTCTTTCGATTGCAAACGTAACCAGTTTTTCAATGGTGTAATGGTTTAACATAGAACACTTACCGTTGGCTCTAGATTCTAATCTATCACTCCGATTTGCAAACGGATTTCACTGAAGCTGTAACTTTCATCCCAGAACATAGTTTAGGGGCCATTACTTCTTCAACTATAGTCATTTTTCTTTCGATTGCAAACGTAACCAGTTTTTCAATGGTGTAATGGTTTAACATAGAAAACTTACCGTTGGCTCTAGATTCTAATCTATCACTCCGATTTGCAAACGGATTTCACTGAAGCTGTAACTTTCATCCCAGAACATAGTTTAGGGGCCATTACTTCTTCAACTATAGTCATTTTTCTTTCGATTGCAAACGTAACCAGTTTTTCAATGGTGTAATGGTTTAACATAGAAAACTTACCGTTGGCTCTAGATTCTAATCTATCACTCCGATTTGCAAACGGATTTCACTGAAGCTGTAACTTTCATCCCAGAACATAGTTTAGGGGCCATTACTTCTTCAACTATAGTCATTTTTCTTTCGATTGCAAACGTAACCAGTTTTTCAATGGTGTAATGGTTTAACATAGAAAACTTACCGTTGGCTCTAGATTCTAATCTATCACTCCGATTTGCAAACGGATTTCACTGAAGCTGTAACTTTCATCCCAGAACATAGTTTAGGGGCCATTACTTCTTCAACTATAGTCATTTTTCTTTCGATTGCAAACGTAACCAGTTTTTCAATGGTGTAATGGTTTAACATAGAAAACTTACCGTTGGCTCTAGATTCTAATCTATCACTCCGATTTGCAAACGGATTTCACTGAAGCTGTAACTTTCATCCCAGAACATAGTTTAGGGGCCATTACTTCTTCAACTATAGTCATTTTTCTTTCGATTGCAAACGTAACCAGTTTTTCAATGGTGTAATGGTTTAACATAGAAAACTTACCGTTGGCTCTAGATTCTAATCTATCACTCCGATTTGCAAACGGATTTCACTGAAGCTGTAACTTTCATCCCAGAACATAGTTTAGGGGCCATTACTTCTTCAACTATAGTCATTTTTCTTTCGATTGCAAACGTAACCAGTTTTTCAATGGTGTAATGGTTTAACATAGAAAACTTACCGTTGGCTCTAGATTCTAATCTATCACTCCGATTTGCAAACGGATTTCACTGAAGCTGTAACTTTCATCCCAGAACATAGTTTAGGGGCCATTACTTCTTCAACTATAGTCATTTTTCTTTCGATTGCAAACGTAACCAGTTTTTCAATGGTGTAATGGTTTAACATAGAACACTTACCGTTGGCTCTAGATTCTAATCTATCACTCCGATTTGCAAACGGATTTCACTGAAGCTGTAACTTTCATCCCAGAACATAGTTTAGGGGCCATTACTTCTTCAACTATAGTCATTTTTCTTTCGATTGCAAACGTAACCAGTTTTTCAATGGTGTAATGGTTTAACATAGAAAACTTACCGTTGGCTCTAGATTCTAATCTATCACTCCGATTTGCAAACGGATTTCACTGAAGCTGTAACTTTCATCCCAGAACATAGTTTAGGGGCCATTACTTCTTCAACTATAGTCATTTTTCTTTCGATTGCAAACGTAACCAGTTTTTCAATGGTGTAATGGTTTAACATAGAAAACTTACCGTTGGCTCTAGATTCTAATCTATCACTCCGATTTGCAAACGGATTTCACTGAAGCTGTAACTTTCATCCCAGAACATAGTTTAGGGGCCATTACTTCTTCAACTATAGTCATTTTTCTTTCGATTGCAAACGTAACCAGTTTTTCAATGGTGTAATGGTTTAACATAGAAAACTTACCGTTGGCTCTAGATTCTAATCTATCACTCCGATTTGCAAACGGATTTCACTGAAGCTGTAACTTTCATCCCAGAACATAGTTTAGGGGCCATTACTTCTTCAACTATAGTCATTTTTCTTTCGATTGCAAACGTAACCAGTTTTTCAATGGTGTAATGGTTTAACATAGAAAACTTACCGTTGGCTCTAGATTCTAATCTATCACTCCGATTTGCAAACGGATTTCACTGAAGCTGTAACTTTCATCCCAGAACATAGTTTAGGGGCCATTACTTCTTCAACTATAGTCATTTTTCTTTCGATTGCAAACGTAACCAGTTTTTCAATGGTGTAATGGTTTAACATAGAAAACTTACCGTTGGCTCTAGATTCTAATCTATCACTCCGATTTGCAAACGGATTTCACTGAAGCTGTAACTTTCATCCCAGAACATAGTTTAGGGGCCATTACTTCTTCAACTATAGTCATTTTTCTTTCGATTGCAAACGTAACCAGTTTTTCAATGGTGTAATGGTTTAACATAGAACACTTACCGTTGGCTCTAGATTCTAATCTATCACTCCGATTTGCAAACGGATTTCACTGAAGCTGTAACTTTCATCCCAGAACATAGTTTAGGGGCCATTACTTCTTCAACTATAGTCATTTTTCTTTTGATTGCAATCGTAACCAGTTTTTCAATGGTGTAATGGTTTAACATAGAAAACTTACCGTTGGCTCTAGATTCTAATCTATCACTCCGATTTGCAAACGGATTTCACTGAAGCTGTAACTTTCATCCTAGAACATAGTTTAGGGGCCATTACTTCTTCAACTATAGTCATTTTTCTTTCGATTGCAAACGTAACCAGTTTTTCAATGGTGTAATGGTTTAACATAGAAAACTTACCGTTGGCTCTAGATTCTAATCTATCACTCCGATTTGCAAACGGATTTCACTGAAGCTGTAACTTTCATCCCAGAACATAGTTTAGGGGCCATTACTTCTTCAACTATAGTCATTTTTCTTTCGATTGCAAACGTAACCAGTTTTTCAATGGTGTAATGGTTTAACATAGAAAACTTACCGTTGGCTCTAGATTCTAATCTATCACTCCGATTTGCAAACGGATTTCACTGAAGCTGTAACTTTCATCCCAGAACATAGTTTAGGGGCCATTACTTCTTCAACTATAGTCATTTTTCTTTCGATTGCAAACGTAACCAGTTTTTCAATGGTGTAATGGTTTAACATAGAAAACTTACCGTTGGCTCTAGATTCTAATCTATCACTCCGATTTGCAAACGGATTTCACTGAAGCTGTAACTTTCATCCCAGAACATAGTTTAGGGGCCATTACTTCTTCAACTATAGTCATTTTTCTTTCGATTGCAAACGTAACCAGTTTTTCAATGGTGTAATGGTTTAACATAGAAAACTTACCGTTGGCTCTAGATTCTAATCTATCACTCCGATTTGCAAACGGATTTCACTGAAGCTGTAACTTTCATCCCAGAACATAGTTTAGGGGCCATTACTTCTTCAACTATAGTCATTTTTCTTTCGATTGCAAACGTAACCAGTTTTTCAATGGTGTAATGGTTTAACATAGAAAACTTACCGTTGGCTCTAGATTCTAATCTATCACTCCGATTTGCAAACGGATTTCACTGAAGCTGTAACTTTCATCCCAGAACATAGTTTAGGGGCCATTACTTCTTCAACTATAGTCATTTTTCTTTCGATTGCAAACGTAACCAGTTTTTCAATGGTGTAATGGTTTAACATAGAAAACTTACCGTTGGCTCTAGATTCTAATCTATCACTCCGATTTGCAAACGGATTTCACTGAAGCTGTAACTTTTATCCCAGAACATAGTTTAGGGGCCATTACTTCTTCAACTATAGTCATTTTTCTTTCGATTGCAAACGTAACCAGTTTTTCAATGGTGTAATGGTTTAACATAGAAAACTTACCGTTGGCTCTAGATTCTAATCTATCACTCCGATTTGCAAACGGATTTCACTGAAGCTGTAACTTTCATCCCAGAACATAGTTTAGGGGCCATTACTTCTTCAACTATAGTCATTTTTCTTTCGATTGCAAACGTAACCAGTTTTTCAATGGTGTAATGGTTTAACATAGAAAACTTACCGTTGGCTCTAGATTCTAATCTATCACTCCGATTTGCAAACGGATTTCACTGAAGCTGTAACTTTCATCCCAGAACATAGTTTAGGGGCCATTACTTCTTCAACTATAGTCATTTTTCTTTCGATTGCAAACGTAACCAGTTTTTCAATGGTGTAATGGTTTAACATAGAAAACTTACCGTTGGCTCTAGATTCTAATCTATCACTCCGATTTGCAAACGGATTTCACTGAAGCTGTAACTTTCATCCCAGAACATAGTTTAGGGGCCATTACTTCTTCAACTATAGTCATTTTTCTTTCGATTGCAAACGTAACCAGTTTTTCAATGGTGTAATGGTTTAACATAGAAAACTTACCGTTGGCTCTAGATTCTAATCTATCACTCCGATTTGCAAACGGATTTCACTGAAGCTGTAACTTTCATCCCAGAACATAGTTTAGGGGCCATTACTTCTTCAACTATAGTCATTTTTCTTTCGATTGCAAACGTAACCAGTTTTTCAATGGTGTAATGGTTTAACATAGAAAACTTACCGTTGGCTCTAGATTCTAATCTATCACTCCGATTTGCAAACGGATTTCACTGAAGCTGTAACTTTCATCCCAGAACATAGTTTAGGGGCCATTACTTCTTCAACTATAGTCATTTTTCTTTCGATTGCAAACGTAACCAGTTTTTCAATGGTGTAATGGTTTAACATAGAAAACTTACCGTTGGCTCTAGATTCTAATCTATCACTCCGATTTGCAAACGGATTTCACTGAAGCTGTAACTTTCATCCCAGAACATAGTTTAGGGGCCATTACTTCTTCAACTATAGTCATTTTTCTTTCGATTGCAAACGTAACCAGTTTTTCAATGGTGTAATGGTTTAACATAGAAAACTTACCGTTGGCTCTAGATTCTAATCTATGTTTCAATAATTTTTATTGAACAGTTTTTGAAAATTTTTAACAACATCAGACTTAATAAATAAGTCTTATATATCTTACATAACATAATATATTACATATATAATCATATATATTAAACAGAATCTCTTGTTATGGGTGTACAAAGTTAGTATACATACAAGCCTGGTTAAGCTATGTTTCTACAGCTCTATTTTGTATGCAGTCCAGAACACCATAGTACAATATTTTCCTCAAATGGACTCAGCTCAACCTGGGAAATGGGGGAATAAAACCACCCTACAGAGATCCCAGGGAGCCGAGCCATTTTTCTATAAATAAAGTGTCTAGCTGTCAATCTTATCCACGCCACTAGATGGTTGACCAGCAACCATCCAGACAGGTTTCTAGGTTAGATTTTAGTATGAATTAGGCAGCAGGACAGGTGAACTAGGCTACAAAAGATAACAACCTTACAAAATCTAGGACATTGTTTTATACTAAACAGTATTCCGTATTATACTTTATTAATAAAGATAGTGAAAACTTAACAGAACATATTCTTCATTCTTCTTTTATTATTATTCTCCATAAACTCAGTATTACCAAAAAAGAACCTAAACCTGAGTCATTTGTTAGCATTGTATCAGAGTGAATTAGAACCAAAATAAGATTTCTATTTTTATTTTTCTCGTTATCTCCAAAAATATGAGAGGGAGAGAACAGAAGTCTTGCATCTATTTATCTCCATATCTGCATACCTTATGTTATTAATAATCAAAAATTTCCGTCTCTGGGTAGATTAAAGACCAATATTCTATCTTTCTCATAAAGGGTTCAAGGACCCCTGTATTCATTGCCCATTTCTTTTCTGCCGATAGATTAAAATTGACTCTCTTAATGATTTCCTCAGCACCAGGTACATATTTAGTTTTCCAATTTTCAGCTAGTAGGATTCTTATAGTTACAAAAATATGGTTGTATAGTATACGTTCTTTTGGTGGTAGGTCTATAATATCTAGATGTAATAGGGCCATTTTTGGTGGGATGTGAGATAGGCTTACTGGTAGTTTTTTTAATATTAGCTCAATTTCTTTCCACATTTCTTGTAATTTGGGACATTCCCAGTAAATATGTTCCAAGGTGCCTTCATCTCCACATCCCCTCCAACATAAAGATGAGACATTGGAGTCAAATTTGGAGATTTTACTCGGAGTCAGGTACCATCTCCATAGCATCTTAAGTAAATTCTCATGATGTGATATACAATGAGAAGCCTTTTTCAGAGATCTCATAGATTTCTCCCAATCTTCCCTTTCTATGTCTTCCCTGAAATATTGTTGCCATTTTGTGAGCTGCCATTGAGGTGAGCCTCCCTTATTTGTCAGCAAGGTTCTGTAAAATATTGCAGTGCCTTTCAGATGCTGCTGGTCTGGGGATAAAAGTTTAGCTATGAGTGGGGGAAATAATATAGGAGTAGGGAAGTGATATTTAAAAAATTTCTGAATTTTTAGATATTTATATTCTTCTGGCCTTGGAATGTCATATTCTTCTACAATATCTTGAAATGCTTTCATCTTTGAGTCTTGGAGTAGTTTATCTACGGTCGTTATTCCTTTCTCTACCCAATTTTCTATGGAAATCTTTTTTATTACATTGTGGATATTACCCAATGGGATAGGTATTTGCTTGGTGGATATAGGATTCTTTGTGCATCTTTGAGTAAAATCCTTCCAAATCTTGACAGTATTAGCTGTAATGGGGTTGGGAATTTTTAATGTTGATTTCCACAGAAGTTTGGTTTCCAGTAAACTCTTATAAGGGACAATAGGATGTTGTAATTGTTCTAGTGTTACCCATTGTTTGTTACTTTCGATCCAAATCTCTCTAGATTGCTCTAAAATAGTTGCTCTATAGTATAGACCAATATCTGGTACTCCAAGGCCCAAGTCAGAAGCATGTAAGGTTAGTATGTCATACGAGAATCTGGGTGATTTGTTACATATTACAAATTTGTTGATCATTTTTTGTATAGGGGTAAAAAATTTCTGGGGTACTTTAACAGGAAGGTTTCTAAATAAATATAATAGTCTAGGGAGGATCATCATTTTTACTGCTGCAACTCTCCCTAGCCATGAAAATTCTAATTTTGCTAATAAATCTAATTGGGTTTTAAGCCCATATATCCAGGGTTCATAATTTGTTTTATAAATTTGGCCAATGGTGGGTGTGATGTAGATACCTAAATATTTAAATGCTTTTTCTGTCCATGAATATTGGGATATTTTTTTAAGAGAGTTTATTGAGTTGGTATCTAAATTACAGGGAAGGATCACAGTTTTATTTTTATTTAGTTTGTAATATGAGACCTCTGAAAAAAGGTTGAGCTCTGATTCTAAATTTGTTAATGATATTTTGGGATCCTGAAGATATAGCAATATGTCATCCGCATATAAACCTAACTTCATCTCTTGCTCTCCAATCTTGACTCCTTTTATTAATTTATTGTCTCTAATTTTTTGAGCAAGTGGCTCCAATGTTAAGATAAAAATTGATGGTGATAAGGGGCAGCCTTGTCTTGTACCGTTAGTGATGTTGAATGGATCAGAAAGAGAGCCTGAAGAGATCACTCTAGCTGAAGGCTTGGTATAGAGGGCCATTATGGCTTGGTGTAAGAAACCATCACAACCGAATTTATTTAGTACAGTGGATAAATATGTCCAGTTTACTCTATCAAAGGCCTTCTCTGCGTCCAAAGAGACTAACAGAGAAGGCCTTTTATTACATTCTAGCTCATGTAATATTGCCAAAACTTTTCTAGTAGCATCACTGGTCATTCTATTTTTAACGAATCCTACCTGATCTAAGTGAATTAGTTTCGGGATTAGGGGGTCTATTCTATTGGCTATTATTTTTGCATAAATTTTTAAATCGACATTTAATAAAGAGATGGGCCTGTAGCTACTGGGGTCAGTTAAATCTTTGTCTTCTTTTGGTATTAGTGAAATTACAGCTTCTAATGATTCTTTAGGGAAGGTACCTAATTTAGCTACTTCGTTATATAGATCTGTTAAGGGGGCTTTCAGCAGATTCATATGTTTCATATAATATTCACCTAGGAAACCATCTATACCTGGGGATTTATTTCTTTTGAGGGATTTGATTGCTCTTTCAACCTCATTCATTTGAAAGGGGATATTAATTTGGTTTTTTTCAAACTCATCTAGTGTGGGAAGATCCACACTATCTAAGTACTTTTTAATTTCTATTTGGGTGGGTTGATGTACTTCTGAATCTTGTTTCAGGTTGTATAGAGATTCATAATAAGTTGCCAAAGCATCTACAATTTCTTTTGGGTGATGCACTGTTAAATTTTTCTTTGGATGTTTTATTTTTTGAATTCTATGAGCTATTCTTCGTCCCTTAATCTTCCTTGCCATAATTTTACCGGCCTTATCCCTATCTGAGTACCAATTTTCTTTCATGATACATTGCCACTTATCATATTGGCAGTGTAGCATTTCACTAAGTTCCTTTCTCTTTTCTTCTACTTTAGGTATTAGGGTCACTTCCTTTTTATCGAATATGGCCTTCTCCATAATTTTGATTTCTTTTAAGATATTATTATATTTTTCCTTTCTTTTTCTTTTTTCTATGGAGCCTTGTTGTATAAATACTCCTCTTATAAATGCCTTATGGGCATTCCATATAGTAGCTTTCGATACGTCCTTACTATTGTTTAGCTCAAAGTATTCTTCTATTTTTTGTTTAATTTGTGGGGCTGATTGTTCTGAGTATAAAATATATTTATTCATTTTCCATGTATAAGTAGGGGGTGGGGAGCCTAACACTTGTAATTCAAATACTATAGGGGAATGATCTGACCACGTTCTTGTATTAATATTAATTTTTTTAATTAAAGGGAGTGTGAATTTGTCTGTAAACAAGTAGTCTATTCTATTATAAGATTTGAAAACCGGTGAATAATGAGTGTAGTCAGTCTCTCCTGGATGCAGACATCTCCAGACATCATATAACTCATGGTTCATAAGGGTAGGTCGTAAGGTAGAGGGAAATTTTTTCTTCTGATATGAGCAATCTATCAATGGGTCAACTACTAAATTAAAATCACCTGTAACTAATAAATTACCTTTGGACATTTTATCAATTTTTTTAAATTTCTTGTTCAAAAATCTAATTTGGCCACTATTTGGGACATATATGTTGACTATTGTATACAGTTGAGTATCTATTTTCCCAACCAAAACAATCATTCTACCATCTTTGCTACTGAATGATTCTTGCAATTCAAATCCTATTGAATCTTTTATTGCTATACATACCCCTGCCTTTTTCTTTGTTTTTAGTGTAGAGTGAAATATAGTAGAAAACTGATATAACTTGAACTTGGCAGACCCCTCTTTGTTAAGATGGGTCTCCTGCAAGCACATCACATCAGCTCCCTCGTCTTTACTTAGTTTTTGGGTCAGATATCTCTTTCTGTGCGAGTTCAGCCCTCTCACATTTAGAGATACAATTTTAATGGTTCTGGACATACATACAAAAAATAATGCACTTACATTTGGTGGTAATCAAGGTTCTAATTGACGTGTTCATGGTATCTTGTTTAGTTTTCTTGGAGAAAATACAATTATAAGCATGTACTAAAAAGGTGGGAGAAAAAGAAGTTAATGCATGCAATACTGAAAAATGAGCCTTTTTGCATATTTTTTTACGTCTCTGCGATAAGCAGTGAAAAGATTGTTGCGGGCTCAAAAATGGAAAAAATGACATATTCTTTGCTATAAAATATAAAATTTCAGTTAAATCAGTGAAATATGCATAAACAGGTATAAAGAATCTAAAAAGTCTAGATTTCGCAAAAATATTAGGAATAGTATCCTCATCAAAAACAGTCCAACCTAGAGGAAAAAACATAAAAATTACAACAACAAAAACAACATAATATAAAACAAACAAGAAAAACTGATGACCTATCCAGGTCATAACATCAGAAACTTAGCCCACAGCCGTGGGCTATATGTGTGAACAATTCTCCTCCTCCTCAAGATGGTATCCGGGAAGAATAAAAAGAAAGTATGGAGAAGAGTTCTCTGGGGGGGAAAGTTTGTGAAAAAAGAACACTGAGTATCCCATCATGTTTCAAGTGTCTTTTGCTTCAGCAACAGAGGATTTTCCAGCTTCCTCCTTATCGTCAGCTGCAGGAGTGGTGTCCATAGATTGGATATATGGTCTGTGCTTTGGAGCCGAGATCTGCATGTTCCAATTTGCAATCTTGTCCAGGCCTTCTTGAGGTGTATGAAATATATATCTGGTTCCTTGTCTTGTTACTCTCAGTTTTGTGGGGAAACCCCATGAGTATTCTATTTTGTTGGCTCTTAAAGTAGTGGTGACAGTAGAAAAAGCTCTTCTTGCTTTAAGAGTGTTTTGTGACAAGTCTGAGTATAGGATTAAATCTTGGTATGGTTTTGGCAGTCTCTGGCCTTTTCTAGTAGTGTCCAAGAAAGCTTCTTTAATATGGTAGTAATGTACCCGCATGATCACATCCCTTGGTACATTTGGGCCCAAGTGAGCAGGCTTAGGCAGCCTATGTACTCTGTCTACGATTCTATCAATGTCAGAAGATGTTGGCAAAGTTGTTTTTAACACGTCTCCCACATAGTCTCTAAGCTGACTTGTAGTTACATTTTCAGGAATTCCTCTCAACTTGATATTGTTTCTCCTATTTCTATCTTCTGCATCTGTCTGTTTTTCTTTTAGTTCCTTTACCTCCACAGCTAAAGCTTCATGAGACTCTACCAGCTCGTTGTATGCCACTGTAACCACCTTCAGTTTCTCTTCTAACCCAAAGACTCTTTTGTCTGTTTTAATGGCAATAGTTGTCATGGCTTCTGTCATTGCCTGCATATCACATTGCCAAGCTGATCTAAAAGTTTGCATTAGACCCTTCATCATTGCTAGTGTAAGTGGCTGATCAGTCTCAGGGATGTCAAGGAAGGGGTCTGTATAGCTGGTCTCTGGAGATGATGTTATTACAGCTTGGCCTACCTCTTTCCGTATGCTTTCCGTGTCTTTTTTCCGGAATTCCGTATTAAATTCCGGAATTCCTCCTTGCTTCAGCGGACTTCTGCTTCTGGAAGCTGGGGACTCTGGGGTGCTAAGGAAGGAGCTTCTAGGTGGCAAGGTGGTGTGGGTGGTGTGGGTGGGTGACATTTCGCCATGTCTAAGGGCATCAAAACGTCCTGGATGCGCTGGAATCCGCTGTGCTGTACCTTGGTATTGTCCCCTGTCCTCATGGCGGGCGCCATCTTGCTCTTCTTCCTCAAAAAGATCAAGCAGTCTTCTTGGTCTGGGAATATAAGTTTTCCTCCTGGGTTGCACTCTGGTCCACTCCGGGGAGTCTCTGTGACGATCCTCTGCCATTTTTAGCGGTGGATGGGTGCTGTGGAAGTCGCAGTGAGCCGCTTTGTCAGTGTCCTTTACAGAGCTGATGGATCAGACAGCCACCATGCTCTGTAGCCACGCCCCCTCCTAGGATTCTAATCTATCACTCCGATTTGCAAACGGATTTCACTGAAGCTGTAACTTTCATCCCAGAACATAGTTTAGGGGCCATTACTTCTTCAACTATAGTCATTTTTCTTTCGATTGCAAACGTAACCAGTTTTTCAATGGTGTAATGGTTTAACATAGAAAACTTACCGTTGGCTCTAGATTCTAATCTATCACTCCGATTTGCAAACGGATTTCACTGAAGCTGTAACTTTCATCCCAGAACATAGTTTAGGGGCCATTACTTCTTCAACTATAGTCATTTTTCTTTCGATTGCAAACGTAACCAGTTTTTCAATGGTGTAATGGTTTAACATAGAAAACTTACCGTTGGCTCTAGATTCTAATCTATCACTCCGATTTGCAAAACGGATTTCACTGAAGCTGTAACTTTCATCCCAGAACATAGTTTAGGGGCCATTACTTCTTCAACTATAGTCATTTTTCTTTCGATTGCAAACGTAACCAGTTTTTCAATGGTGTAATGGTTTAACATAGAAAACTTACCGTTGGCTCTAGATTCTAATCTATCACTCGATTTGCAAACGGATTTCACTGAAGTTGTAACTTTCATCCCAGAACATAGTTTAGGGGCCATTACTTCTTCAACTATAGTCATTTTTCTTTCGATTGCAATCGTAACCAGTTTTTCAATGGTGTAATGGTTTAACATAGAAAACTTACCGTTGGCTCTAAATTCTAATCTATCACTCCGATTTGCAAACGGATTTCACTGAAGCTGTAACTTTCATCCCAGAACATAGTTTAGGGGCCATTACTTCCTTCAACTATAGTCATTTTTCTTTCGATTGCAAACGTAACCAGTTTTTCAATGGTGTAATGGTTTAACATAGAAAACTTACCGTTGGCTCTAGATTCTAATCTATCACTCCGATTTGCAAACGGATTTCACTGAAGCTGTAACTTTCATCCCAGAACATAGTTTAGGGGCCATTACTTCTTCAACTATAGTCATTTTTCCTTCGATTGCAAACGTAACCAGTTTTTCAATGGTGTAATAGTTTACCATAGAAAACTTACCGTTGGCTCTAGATTCTAATCTATCACTCCGATTTGCAAACGGATTTCACTGAAGCTGTAACTTTCATCCAGAACATAGTTTAGGGGGCCATTACTTCTTCAACTATAGTCATTTTTCTTTCGATTGCAAACGTAACCAGTTTTTCAATGGTGTAATGGTTTAACATAGAAAACTTACCGTTGGCTCTAGATTCTAATCTATCACTCCGATTTGCAAACGGATTTCACTGAAGCTGTAACTTTCATCCCAGAACATAGTTTAGGGGCCATTACTTCTTCAACCTATAGTCATTTTTCTTTCGATTGCAAACGTAACCAGTTTTTCAATGGTGTATGGTTTAACATAGAAAACTTACCGTTGGCTCTAGATTCTAATCTATCACTCCGATTTGCAAACGGATTTCACTGAAGCTGTAACTTTCATCCAGAACATAGTTTAGGGGCCATTACTTCTTCAACTATAGTCCATTTTTCTTTCGATTGCAAACGTAACCAGTTTTTCAATGGTGTAATGGTTTACATAGAAAACTTACCGTTGGCTCTAGATTCTAATCTATCACTCCGATTTGCAAACGGATTTCACTGAAGCTGTAACTTTCATCCCAGAACATAGTTTAGGGGCCATTACTTCTTCAACTATAGTCATTTTTCTTTCGATTGCAAACGTAACCAGTTTTTCAATGGTGTAATGGTTTAACATAGAACACTTACCGTTGGCTCTAGATTCTAATCTATCACTCCGATTTGCAAACGGATTTCACTGAAGCTGTAACTTTCATCCCAGAACATAGTTTAGGGGCCATTACTTCTTCAACTATAGTCATTTTTCTTTCGATTGCAAACGTAACCAGTTTTTCAATGGTGTAATGGTTTAACATAGAAAACTTACCGTTGGCTCTAGATTCTAATCTATCACTCCGATTTGCAAACGGATTTCACTGAAGCTGTAACTTTCATCCCAGAACATAGTTTTAGGGGCCATTACTTCTTCAACTATAGTCATTTTTCTTTCGATTGCAAACGTAACCAGTTTTTCAATGGTGTAATGGTTTAAACATAGAAAACTTACCGTTGGCTCTAGATTCTAATCTATCACTCCGATTTGCAAACGGATTTCACTGAAGTTGTAACTTTCATCCCAGAACATAGTTTAGGGGCCATTACTTCTTCAACTATAGTCATTTTTCTTTCGATTGCAATCGTAACCAGTTTTTCAATGGTGTAATGGTTTAACATAGAAAACTTACCGTTGGCTCTAAATTCTAATCTATCACTCCGATTTGCAACGGATTTCACTGAAGCTGTAACTTTCATCCCAGAACATAGTTTAGGGGCCATTACTTCTTTCAACTATAGTCATTTTTCTTTCGATTGCAAACGTAACCAGTTTTTCAATGGTGTAATGGTTTAACATAGAAAACTTACCGTTGGCTCTAGATTCTAATCTATCACTCCGATTTGCAAACGGATTTCACTGAAGCCTGTAACTTTCATCCCAGAACATAGTTTAGGGGCCATTACTTCTTCAACTATAGTCATTTTTCCTTCGATTGCAAACGTAACCAGTTTTTCAATGGTGTAATAGTTTAACATAGAAAACTTACCGTTGGCTCTAGATTCTAATCTATCACTCCGATTTGCAAACGGATTTCACTGAAGCTGTAACTTCATCCAGAACATAGTTTAGGGGCCATTACTTCTTCAACTATAGTCATTTTTCTTTCGATTGCAAACGTAACCAGTTTTTCAATGGTGTAATGGTTTAACATAGAAAACTTACCGTTGGCTCTAGATTCTAATCTATCACTCCGATTTGCAAACGGATTTCACTGAAGCTGTAACTTTCATCCCAGAACATAGTTTAGGGGCCATTACTTCTTCAACTATAGTCATTTTTCTTTCGATTGCAAACGTAACCAGTTTTTCAATGGTGTAATGGTTTAACATAGAAAACTTACCGTTGGCTCTAGATTCTAATCTATCACTCCGATTTGCAAACGAGATTTCACTGAAGCTGTAACTTTCATCCCAGAACATAGTTTAGGGGCCATTACTTCTTCAACTATAGTCATTTTTCTTTCGATTGCAAACGTAACCAGTTTTTCAATGGTGTAATGGTTTAACATAGAAAACTTACCGTTGGCTCTAGATTCTAATCTATCACTCCGATTTGCAAACGGATTTCACTGAAGCTGTAACTTTCATCCCAGAACATAGTTTAGGGGCCATTACTTCTTCAACTATAGTCATTTTTCTTTCGATTGCAAACGTAACCAGTTTTTCAATGGTGTAATGGTTTAACATAGAACACTTACCGTTGGCTCTAGATTCTAATCTATCACTCCGATTTGCAAACGGATTTCACTGAAGCTGTAACTTTCATCCCAGAACATAGTTTAGGGGCCATTACTTCTTCAACTATAGTCATTTTTCTTTCGATTGCAAACGTAACCAGTTTTTCAATGGTGTAATGGTTTAACATAGAAAACTTACCGTTGGCTCTAGATTCTAATCTATCACTCCGATTTGCAAACGGATTTCACTGAAGCTGTAACTTTCATCCCAGAACATTAGTTTAGGGGCCATTACTTCTTCAACTATAGTCATTTTTCTTTCGATTGCAAACGTAACCAGTTTTTCAATGGTGTAATGGTTTAACATAGAAAACTTACCGTTGGCTCTAGATTCTAATCTATCACTCCGATTTGCAAACGGATTTCACTGAAGCTGTAACTTTCATCCCAGAACATAGTTTAGGGGCCATTACTTCTTCAACTATAGTCATTTTTCTTTCGATTGCAAACGTAACCAGGTTTTTCAATGGTGTAATGGTTTAACATAGAAAACTTACCGTTGGCTCTAGATTCTAATCTATCACTCCGATTTGCAAACGGATTTCACTGAAGCTGTAACTTTCATCCCAGAACATAGTTTAGGGGGCCATTACTTCTTCAACTATAGTCATTTTTCTTTCGATTGCAAACGTAACAGGTTTTCAATGGTGTAATGGTTTAACATAGAAAACTTACCGTTGCTCTAGATTCTAATCTATCACTCGATTTGCAAACGGATTTCACTGAAGCTGTAACTTTCATCCCAGAACATAGTTTAGGGCCATTACTTCTTCAACTATAGTCATTTTTCTTTCGATTGCAAACGTAACCAGTTTTTCAATGGTGTAATGGTTTAACATAGAAAACTTACCGTTGGCTCTAGATTCTAATCTATCACTCCGATTTGCAAACGGATTTCACTGAAGCTGTAACTTTCAATCCCAGAACATAGTTTAGGGGGCCATTACTTCTTCAACTATAGTCATTTTTCTTTCGATTGCAAACGTAACCAGTTTTTCAATGGTGTAATGGTTTAACATAGAAAACTTACCGTTGGCTCTAGATTCTAATCTATCACTCCGATTTGCAAACGGATTTCACTGAAGCTGTAACTTTCATCCCAGAACATAGTTTAGGGGCCATTACTTCTCAACTATAGTCACTTTTCTTTCGATTGCAAAACGTAACCAGTTTTTCAATGGTGTAATGGTTTAACATAGAAAACTTACCGTTGGCTCTAGATTCTAATCTATCACTCCGATTTGCAAACGGATTTCACTGAAGCTGTAACTTTCATCCCAGAACATAGTTTAGGGGCCATTACTTCTTCAACTATAGTCATATTTTCTTTCGATTGCAAACGTAACCAGTTTTTCAATGGTGTAATGGTTTAACATAGAAAACTTACCGTTGGCTCTAGATTCTAATCTATCACTCCGATTTGCAAACGGATTTCACTGAAGCTGTAACTTTCATCCCAGAACATAGTTTAGGGGCCATTACTTCTTCAACTATAGTCATTTTTCTTTCGATTGCAAACGTAACCAGTTTTTCAATGGTGTAATGGTTTAACATAGAAAACTTACCGTTGGCTCTAGATTCTAATCTATCACTCCGATTTGCAAACGGATTTCACTGAAGCTGTAACTTTCATCCCAGAACATAGTTCTAGGGGCCATTACTTCTTCAACTATAGTCATTTTTCTTTCGATTGCAAACGTAACCAGTTTTTCAATGGTGTAATGGTTTAACATAGAAAACTTACCGTTGGCTCTAGATTCTAATCTATCACTCCGATTTGCAAACGGATTTCACTGAAGCTGTAACTTTCATCCCAGAACATAGTTTAGGGGCCATTACTTCTTCAACTATAGTCATTTTTCTTTCGATTGCAAACGTAACCAGTTTTTCAATGGTGTAATGGTTTAACATAGAAAACTTACCGTTGGCTCTAGATTCTAATCTATCACTCCGATTTGCAAACGGATTTCACTGAAGCTGTAACTTTCATCCCAGAACATAGTTTAGGGGCCATTACTTCTTCAACTATAGTCATTTTTCTTTCGATTGCAAACGTAACCAGTTTTTCAATGGTGTAATGGTTTAACATAGAAAACTTACCGTTGGCTCTAGATTCTAATCTATCACTCCGATTTGCAAACGGATTTCACTGAAGCTGTAACTTTCATCCCAGAACATAGTTTAGGGGCCATTACTTCTTCAACTATAGTCATTTTTCTTTCGATTGCAAACGTAACCAGTTTTTCAATGGTGTAATGGTTTAACATAGAAAACTTACCGTTGGCTCTAGATTCTAATCTATCACTCCGATTTGCAAACGGATTTCACTGAAGCTGTAACTTTCATCCCAGAACATAGTTTAGGGGCCATTACTTCTTCAACTATAGTCATTTTTCTTTCGATTGCAAACGTAACCAGTTTTTCAATGGTGTAATGGTTTAACATAGAAAACTTACCGTTGGCTCTAGATTCTAATCTATCACTCCGATTTGCAAACGGATTTCACTGAAGCTGTAACTTTCATCCCAGAACATAGTTTAGGGGCCATTACTTCTTCAACTATAGTCATTTTTCTTTCGATTGCAAACGTAACCAGTTTTTCAATGGTGTAATGGTTTAACATAGAAAACTTACCGTTGGCTCTAGATTCTAATCTATCACTCCGATTTGCAAACGGATTTCACTGAAGCTGTAACTTTCATCCCAGAACATAGTTTAGGGGCCATTACTTCTTCAACTATAGTCATTTTTCTTTCGATTGCAAACGTAACCAGTTTTTCAATGGTGTAATGGTTTAACATAGAAAACTTACCGTTGGCTCTAGATTCTAATCTATCACTCCGATTTGCAAACGGATTTCACTGAAGCTGTAACTTTCATCCCAGAACATAGTTTAGGGGCCATTACTTCTTCAACTATAGTCATTTTTCTTTCGATTGCAAACGTAACCAGTTTTTCAATGGTGTAATGGTTTAACATAGAAAACTTACCGTTGGCTCTAGATTCTAATCTATCACTCCGATTTGCAAACGGATTTCACTGAAGCTGTAACTTTCATCCCAGAACATAGTTTAGGGGCCATTACTTCTTCAACTATAGTCATTTTTCTTTCGATTGCAAACGTAACCAGTTTTTCAATGGTGTAATGGTTTAACATAGAAAACTTACCGTTGGCTCTAGATTCTAATCTATCACTCCGATTTGCAAACGGATTTCACTGAAGCTGTAACTTTCATCCCAGAACATAGTTTAGGGGCCATTACTTCTTCAACTATAGTCATTTTTCTTTCGATTGCAAACGTAACCAGTTTTTCAATGGTGTAATGGTTTAACATAGAAAACTTACCGTTGGCTCTAGATTCTAATCTATCACTCCGATTTGCAAACGGATTTCACTGAAGCTGTAACTTTCATCCCAGAACATAGTTTAGGGGCCATTACTTCTTCAACTATAGTCATTTTTCTTTCGATTGCAAACGTAACCAGTTTTTCAATGGTGTAATGGTTTAACATAGAAAACTTACCGTTGGCTCTAGATTCTAATCTATCACTCCGATTTGCAAACGGATTTCACTGAAGCTGTAACTTTCATCCCAGAACATAGTTTAGGGGCCATTACTTCTTCAACTATAGTCATTTTTCTTTCGATTGCAAACGTAACCAGTTTTTCAATGGTGTAATGGTTTAACATAGAAAACTTACCGTTGGCTCTAGATTCTAATCTATCACTCCGATTTGCAAACGGATTTCACTGAAGCTGTAACTTTCATCCCAGAACATAGTTTAGGGGCCATTACTTCTTCAACTATAGTCATTTTTCTTTCGATTGCAAACGTAACCAGTTTTTCAATGGTGTAATGGTTTAACATAGAAAACTTACCGTTGGCTCTAGATTCTAATCTATCACTCCGATTTGCAAACGGATTTCACTGAAGCTGTAACTTTCATCCCAGAACATAGTTTAGGGGCCATTACTTCTTCAACTATAGTCATTTTTCTTTCGATTGCAAACGTAACCAGTTTTTCAATGGTGTAATGGTTTAACATAGAAAACTTACCGTTGGCTCTAGATTCTAATCTATCACTCCGATTTGCAAACGGATTTCACTGAAGCTGTAACTTTCATCCCAGAACATAGTTTAGGGGCCATTACTTCTTCAACTATAGTCATTTTTCTTTCGATTGCAAACGTAACCAGTTTTTCAATGGTGTAATGGTTTAACATAGAAAACTTACCGTTGGCTCTAGATTCTAATCTATCACTCCGATTTGCAAACGGATTTCACTGAAGCTGTAACTTTCATCCCAGAACATAGTTTAGGGGCCATTACTTCTTCAACTATAGTCATTTTTCTTTCGATTGCAAACGTAACCAGTTTTTCAATGGTGTAATGGTTTAACATAGAAAACTTACCGTTGGCTCTAGATTCTAATCTATCACTCCGATTTGCAAACGGATTTCACTGAAGCTGTAACTTTCATCCCAGAACATAGTTTAGGGGCCATTACTTCTTCAACTATAGTCATTTTTCTTTCGATTGCAAACGTAACCAGTTTTTCAATGGTGTAATGGTTTAACATAGAAAACTTACCGTTGGCTCTAGATTCTAATCTATCACTCCGATTTGCAAACGGATTTCACTGAAGCTGTAACTTTCATCCCAGAACATAGTTTAGGGGCCATTACTTCTTCAACTATAGTCATTTTTCTTTCGATTGCAAACGTAACCAGTTTTTCATATGGTGTAATGGTTTAACATAGAAAACTTACCGTTGGCTCTAGATTCTAATCTATCACTCCGATTTGCAAACGGATTTCACTGAAGCTGTAACTTTCATCCCAGAACATAGTTTAGGGGCCATTACTTCTTCAACTATAGTCATTTTTCTTTCGATTGCAAACGTAACCAGTTTTTCAATGGTGTAATGGTTTAACATAGAAAACTTACCGTTGGCTCTAGATTCTAATCTATCACTCCGATTTGCAAACGGATTTCACTGAAGCTGTAACTTTCATCCCAGAACATAGTTTAGGGGCCATTACTTCTTCAACTATAGTCATTTTTCTTTCGATTGCAAACGTAACCAGTTTTTCAATGGTGTAATGGTTTAACATAGAAAACTTACCGTTGGCTCTAGATTCTAATCTATCACTCCGATTTGCAAACGGATTTCACTGAAGCTGTAACTTTCATCCCAGAACATAGTTTAGGGGCCATTACTTCTTCAACTATAGTCATTTTTCTTTCGATTGCAAACGTAACCAGTTTTTCAATGGTGTAATGGTTTAACATAGAAAACTTACCGTTGGCTCTAGATTCTAATCTATCACTCCGATTTGCAAACGGATTTCACTGAAGCTGTAACTTTCATCCCAGAACATAGTTTAGGGGCCATTACTTCTTCAACTATAGTCATTTTTCTTTCGATTGCAAACGTAACCAGTTTTTCAATGGTGTAATGGTTTAACATAGAAAACTTACCGTTGGCTCTAGATTCTAATCTATCACTCCGATTTGCAAACGGATTTCACTGAAGCTGTAACTTTCATCCCAGAACATAGTTTAGGGGCCATTACTTCTTCAACTATAGTCATTTTTCTTTCGATTGCAAACGTAACCAGTTTTTCAATGGTGTAATGGTTTAACATAGAAAACTTACCGTTGGCTCTAGATTCTAATCTATCACTCCGATTTGCAAACGGATTTCACTGAAGCTGTAACTTTCATCCCAGAACATAGTTTAGGGGCCATTACTTCTTCAACTATAGTCATTTTTCTTTCGATTGCAAACGTAACCAGTTTTTCAATGGTGTAATGGTTTAACATAGAAAACTTACCGTTGGCTCTAGATTCTAATCTATCACTCCGATTTGCAAACGGATTTCACTGAAGCTGTAACTTTCATCCCAGAACATAGTTTAGGGGCCATTACTTCTTCAACTATAGTCATTTTTCTTTCGATTGCAAACGTAACCAGTTTTTCAATGGTGTAATGGTTTAACATAGAAAACTTACCGTTGGCTCTAGATTCTAATCTATCACTCCGATTTGCAAACGGATTTCACTGAAGCTGTAACTTTCATCCCAGAACATAGTTTAGGGGCCATTACTTCTTCAACTATAGTCATTTTTCTTTCGATTGCAAACGTAACCAGTTTTTCAATGGTGTAATGGTTTAACATAGAAAACTTACCGTTGGCTCTAGATTCTAATCTATCACTCCGATTTGCAAACGGATTTCACTGAAGCTGTAACTTTCATCCCAGAACATAGTTTAGGGGCCATTACTTCTTCAACTATAGTCATTTTTCTTTCGATTGCAAACGTAACCAGTTTTTCAATGGTGTAATGGTTTAACATAGAAAACTTACCGTTGGCTCTAGATTCTAATCTATCACTCCGATTTGCAAACGGATTTCACTGAAGCTGTAACTTTCATCCCAGAACATAGTTTAGGGGCCATTACTTCTTCAACTATAGTCATTTTTCTTTCGATTGCAAACGTAACCAGTTTTTCAATGGTGTAATGGTTTAACATAGAAAACTTACCGTTGGCTCTAGATTCTAATCTATCACTCCGATTTGCAAACGGATTTCACTGAAGCTGTAACTTTCATCCCAGAACATAGTTTAGGGGCCATTACTTCTTCAACTATAGTCATTTTTCTTTCGATTGCAAACGTAACCAGTTTTTCAATGGTGTAATGGTTTAACATAGAAAACTTACCGTTGGCTCTAGATTCTAATCTATCACTCCGATTTGCAAACGGATTTCACTGAAGCTGTAACTTTCATCCCAGAACATAGTTTAGGGGCCATTACTTCTTCAACTATAGTCATTTTTCTTTCGATTGCAAACGTAACCAGTTTTTCAATGGTGTAATGGTTTAACATAGAAAACTTACCGTTGGCTCTAGATTCTAATCTATCACTCCGATTTGCAAACGGATTTCACTGAAGCTGTAACTTTCATCCCAGAACATAGTTTAGGGGCCATTACTTCTTCAACTATAGTCATTTTTCTTTCGATTGCAAACGTAACCAGTTTTTCAATGGTGTAATGGTTTAACATAGAAAACTTACCGTTGGCTCTAGATTCTAATCTATCACTCCGATTTGCAAACGGATTTCACTGAAGCTGTAACTTTCATCCCAGAACATAGTTTAGGGGCCATTACTTCTTCAACTATAGTCATTTTTCTTTCGATTGCAAACGTAACCAGTTTTTCAATGGTGTAATGGTTTAACATAGAAAACTTACCGTTGGCTCTAGATTCTAATCTATCACTCCGATTTGCAAACGGATTTCACTGAAGCTGTAACTTTCATCCCAGAACATAGTTTAGGGGCCATTACTTCTTCAACTATAGTCATTTTTCTTTCGATTGCAAACGTAACCAGTTTTTCAATGGTGTAATGGTTTAACATAGAAAACTTACCGTTGGCTCTAGATTCTAATCTATCACTCCGATTTGCAAACGGATTTCACTGAAGCTGTAACTTTCATCCCAGAACATAGTTTAGGGGCCATTACTTCTTCAACTATAGTCATTTTTCTTTCGATTGCAAACGTAACCAGTTTTTCAATGGTGTAATGGTTTAACATAGAAAACTTACCGTTGGCTCTAGATTCTAATCTATCACTCCGATTTGCAAACGGATTTCACTGAAGCTGTAACTTTCATCCCAGAACATAGTTTAGGGGCCATTACTTCTTCAACTATAGTCATTTTTCTTTCGATTGCAAACGTAACCAGTTTTTCAATGGTGTAATGGTTTAACATAGAAAACTTACCGTTGGCTCTAGATTCTAATCTATCACTCCGATTTGCAAACGGATTTCACTGAAGCTGTAACTTTCATCCCAGAACATAGTTTAGGGGCCATTACTTCTTCAACTATAGTCATTTTTCTTTCGATTGCAAACGTAACCAGTTTTTCAATGGTGTAATGGTTTAACATAGAAAACTTACCGTTGGCTCTAGATTCTAATCTATCACTCCGATTTGCAAACGGATTTCACTGAAGCTGTAACTTTCATCCCAGAACATAGTTTAGGGGCCATTACTTCTTCAACTATAGTCATTTTTCTTTCGATTGCAAACGTAACCAGTTTTTCAATGGTGTAATGGTTTAACATAGAAAACTTACCGTTGGCTCTAGATTCTAATCTATCACTCCGATTTGCAAACGGATTTCACTGAAGCTGTAACTTTCATCCCAGAACATAGTTTAGGGGCCATTACTTCTTCAACTATAGTCATTTTTCTTTCGATTGCAAACGTAACCAGTTTTTCAATGGTGTAATGGTTTAACATAGAAAACTTACCGTTGGCTCTAGATTCTAATCTATCACTCCGATTTGCAAACGGATTTCACTGAAGCTGTAACTTTCATCCCAGAACATAGTTTAGGGGCCATTACTTCTTCAACTATAGTCATTTTTCTTTCGATTGCAAACGTAACCAGTTTTTCAATGGTGTAATGGTTTAACATAGAAAACTTACCGTTGGCTCTAGATTCTAATCTATCACTCCGATTTGCAAACGGATTTCACTGAAGCTGTAACTTTCATCCCAGAACATAGTTTAGGGGCCATTACTTCTTCAACTATAGTCATTTTTCTTTCGATTGCAAACGTAACCAGTTTTTCAATGGTGTAATGGTTTAACATAGAAAACTTACCGTTGGCTCTAGATTCTAATCTATCACTCCGATTTGCAAACGGATTTCACTGAAGCTGTAACTTTCATCCCAGAACATAGTTTAGGGGCCATTACTTCTTCAACTATAGTCATTTTTCTTTCGATTGCAAACGTAACCAGTTTTTCAATGGTGTAATGGTTTAACATAGAAAACTTACCGTTGGCTCTAGATTCTAATCTATCACTCCGATTTGCAAACGGATTTCACTGAAGCTGTAACTTTCATCCCAGAACATAGTTTAGGGGCCATTACTTCTTCAACTATAGTCATTTTTCTTTCGATTGCAAACGTAACCAGTTTTTCAATGGTGTAATGGTTTAACATAGAAAACTTACCGTTGGCTCTAGATTCTAATCTATCACTCCGATTTGCAAACGGATTTCACTGAAGCTGTAACTTTCATCCCAGAACATAGTTTAGGGGCCATTACTTCTTCAACTATAGTCATTTTTCTTTCGATTGCAAACGTAACCAGTTTTTCAATGGTGTAATGGTTTAACATAGAAAACTTACCGTTGGCTCTAGATTCTAATCTATCACTCCGATTTGCAAACGGATTTCACTGAAGCTGTAACTTTCATCCCAGAACATAGTTTAGGGGCCATTACTTCTTCAACTATAGTCATTTTTCTTTCGATTGCAAACGTAACCAGTTTTTCAATGGTGTAATGGTTTAACATAGAAAACTTACCGTTGGCTCTAGATTCTAATCTATCACTCCGATTTGCAAACGGATTTCACTGAAGCTGTAACTTTCATCCCAGAACATAGTTTAGGGGCCATTACTTCTTCAACTATAGTCATTTTTCTTTCGATTGCAAACGTAACCAGTTTTTCAATGGTGTAATGGTTTAACATAGAAAACTTACCGTTGGCTCTAGATTCTAATCTATCACTCCGATTTGCAAACGGATTTCACTGAAGCTGTAACTTTCATCCCAGAACATAGTTTAGGGGCCATTACTTCTTCAACTATAGTCATTTTTCTTTCGATTGCAAACGTAACCAGTTTTTCAATGGTGTAATGGTTTAACATAGAAAACTTACCGTTGGCTCTAGATTCTAATCTATCACTCCGATTTGCAAACGGATTTCACTGAAGCTGTAACTTTCATCCCAGAACATAGTTTAGGGGCCATTACTTCTTCAACTATAGTCATTTTTCTTTCGATTGCAAACGTAACCAGTTTTTCAATGGTGTAATGGTTTAACATAGAAAACTTACCGTTGGCTCTAGATTCTAATCTATCACTCCGATTTGCAAACGGATTTCACTGAAGCTGTAACTTTCATCCCAGAACATAGTTTAGGGGCCATTACTTCTTCAACTATAGTCATTTTTCTTTCGATTG
>NW_027152635.1:0-45398 GCF_040937935.1 Hyperolius riggenbachi
AGCCACGCCCCCTCTTTCTATGTTAAACCATTACACCATTGAAAAACTGGTTACGTTTGCAATCGAAAGAAAAATGACTATAGTTGAAGAGGTAATGGCCCCTAAACTATGTTCTGGGATGAAAGTTACAGCTTCAGTGAAATCCGTTTGCAAATCGGAGTGATAGATTAGAATCGAGAGCCAACGGTAAGTTTTCTATGTTAAACCATTACACCATTGAAAAACTGGTTACGTTTGCAATCGAAAGAAAAATGACTATAGTTGAAGAGGTAATGGCCCCTAAACTATGTTCTGGGATGAAAGTTACAGCTTCAGTGAAATCCGTTTGCAAATCGGAGTGATAGATTAGAATCGAGAGCCAACGGTAAGTTTTCTATGTTAAACCATTACACCATTGAAAAACTGGTTACGTTTGCAATCGAAAGAAAAATGACTATAGTTGAAGAGGTAATGGCCCCTAAACTATGTTCTGGGATGAAAGTTACAGCTTCAGTGAAATCCGTTTGCAAATCGGAGTGATAGATTAGAATCGAGAGCCAACGGTAAGTTTTCTATGTTAAACCATTACACCATTGAAAAACTGGTTACGTTTGCAATCGAAAGAAAAATGACTATAGTTGAAGAGGTAATGGCCCCTAAACTATGTTCTGGGATGAAAGTTACAGCTTCAGTGAAATCCGTTTGCAAATCGGAGTGATAGATTAGAATCGAGAGCCAACGGTAAGTTTTCTATGTTAAACCATTACACCATTGAAAAACTGGTTACGTTTGCAATCGAAAGAAAAATGACTATAGTTGAAGAGGTAATGGCCCCTAAACTATGTTCTGGGATGAAAGTTACAGCTTCAGTGAAATCCGTTTGCAAATCGGAGTGATAGATTAGAATCGAGAGCCAACGGTAAGTTTTCTATGTTAAACCATTACACCATTGAAAAACTGGTTACGTTTGCAATCGAAAGAAAAATGACTATAGTTGAAGAGGTAATGGCCCCTAAACTATGTTCTGGGATGAAAGTTACAGCTTCAGTGAAATCCGTTTGCAAATCGGAGTGATAGATTAGAATCGAGAGCCAACGGTAAGTTTTCTATGTTAAACCATTACACCATTGAAAAACTGGTTACGTTTGCAATCGAAAGAAAAATGACTATAGTTGAAGAGGTAATGGCCCCTAAACTATGTTCTGGGATGAAAGTTACAGCTTCAGTGAAATCCGTTTGCAAATCGGAGTGATAGATTAGAATCGAGAGCCAACGGTAAGTTTTCTATGTTAAACCATTACACCATTGAAAAACTGGTTACGTTTGCAATCGAAAGAAAAATGACTATAGTTGAAGAGGTAATGGCCCCTAAACTATGTTCTGGGATGAAAGTTACAGCTTCAGTGAAATCCGTTTGCAAATCGGAGTGATAGATTAGAATCGAGAGCCAACGGTAAGTTTTCTATGTTAAACCATTACACCATTGAAAAACTGGTTACGTTTGCAATCGAAAGAAAAATGACTATAGTTGAAGAGGTAATGGCCCCTAAACTATGTTCTGGGATGAAAGTTACAGCTTCAGTGAAATCCGTTTGCAAATCGGAGTGATAGATTAGAATCGAGAGCCAACGGTAAGTTTTCTATGTTAAACCATTACACCATTGAAAAACTGGTTACGTTTGCAATCGAAAGAAAAATGACTATAGTTGAAGAGGTAATGGCCCCTAAACTATGTTCTGGGATGAAAGTTACAGCTTCAGTGAAATCCGTTTGCAAATCGGAGTGATAGATTAGAATCGAGAGCCAACGGTAAGTTTTCTATGTTAAACCATTACACCATTGAAAAACTGGTTACGTTTGCAATCGAAAGAAAAATGACTATAGTTGAAGAGGTAATGGCCCCTAAACTATGTTCTGGGATGAAAGTTACAGCTTCAGTGAAATCCGTTTGCAAATCGGAGTGATAGATTAGAATCGAGAGCCAACGGTAAGTTTTCTATGTTAAACCATTACACCATTGAAAAACTGGTTACGTTTGCAATCGAAAGAAAAATGACTATAGTTGAAGAGGTAATGGCCCCTAAACTATGTTCTGGGATGAAAGTTACAGCTTCAGTGAAATCCGTTTGCAAATCGGAGTGATAGATTAGAATCGAGAGCCAACGGTAAGTTTTCTATGTTAAACCATTACACCATTGAAAAACTGGTTACGTTTGCAATCGAAAGAAAAATGACTATAGTTGAAGAGGTAATGGCCCCTAAACTATGTTCTGGGATGAAAGTTACAGCTTCAGTGAAATCCGTTTGCAAATCGGAGTGATAGATTAGAATCGAGAGCCAACGGTAAGTTTTCTATGTTAAACCATTACACCATTGAAAAACTGGTTACGTTTGCAATCGAAAGAAAAATGACTATAGTTGAAGAGGTAATGGCCCCTAAACTATGTTCTGGGATGAAAGTTACAGCTTCAGTGAAATCCGTTTGCAAATCGGAGTGATAGATTAGAATCGAGAGCCAACGGTAAGTTTTCTATGTTAAACCATTACACCATTGAAAAACTGGTTACGTTTGCAATCGAAAGAAAAATGACTATAGTTGAAGAGGTAATGGCCCCTAAACTATGTTCTGGGATGAAAGTTACAGCTTCAGTGAAATCCGTTTGCAAATCGGAGTGATAGATTAGAATCGAGAGCCAACGGTAAGTTTTCTATGTTAAACCATTACACCATTGAAAAACTGGTTACGTTTGCAATCGAAAGAAAAATGACTATAGTTGAAGAGGTAATGGCCCCTAAACTATGTTCTGGGATGAAAGTTACAGCTTCAGTGAAATCCGTTTGCAAATCGGAGTGATAGATTAGAATCGAGAGCCAACGGTAAGTTTTCTATGTTAAACCATTACACCATTGAAAAACTGGTTACGTTTGCAATCGAAAGAAAAATGACTATAGTTGAAGAGGTAATGGCCCCTAAACTATGTTCTGGGATGAAAGTTACAGCTTCAGTGAAATCCGTTTGCAAATCGGAGTGATAGATTAGAATCGAGAGCCAACGGTAAGTTTTCTATGTTAAACCATTACACCATTGAAAAACTGGTTACGTTTGCAATCGAAAGAAAAATGACTATAGTTGAAGAGGTAATGGCCCCTAAACTATGTTCTGGGATGAAAGTTACAGCTTCAGTGAAATCCGTTTGCAAATCGGAGTGATAGATTAGAATCGAGAGCCAACGGTAAGTTTTCTATGTTAAACCATTACACCATTGAAAAACTGGTTACGTTTGCAATCGAAAGAAAAATGACTATAGTTGAAGAGGTAATGGCCCCTAAACTATGTTCTGGGATGAAAGTTACAGCTTCAGTGAAATCCGTTTGCAAATCGGAGTGATAGATTAGAATCGAGAGCCAACGGTAAGTTTTCTATGTTAAACCATTACACCATTGAAAAACTGGTTACGTTTGCAATCGAAAGAAAAATGACTATAGTTGAAGAGGTAATGGCCCCTAAACTATGTTCTGGGATGAAAGTTACAGCTTCAGTGAAATCCGTTTGCAAATCGGAGTGATAGATTAGAATCGAGAGCCAACGGTAAGTTTTCTATGTTAAACCATTACACCATTGAAAAACTGGTTACGTTTGCAATCGAAAGAAAAATGACTATAGTTGAAGAGGTAATGGCCCCTAAACTATGTTCTGGGATGAAAGTTACAGCTTCAGTGAAATCCGTTTGCAAATCGGAGTGATAGATTAGAATCGAGAGCCAACGGTAAGTTTTCTATGTTAAACCATTACACCATTGAAAAACTGGTTACGTTTGCAATCGAAAGAAAAATGACTATAGTTGAAGAGGTAATGGCCCCTAAACTATGTTCTGGGATGAAAGTTACAGCTTCAGTGAAATCCGTTTGCAAATCGGAGTGATAGATTAGAATCGAGAGCCAACGGTAAGTTTTCTATGTTAAACCATTACACCATTGAAAAACTGGTTACGTTTGCAATCGAAAGAAAAATGACTATAGTTGAAGAGGTAATGGCCCCTAAACTATGTTCTGGGATGAAAGTTACAGCTTCAGTGAAATCCGTTTGCAAATCGGAGTGATAGATTAGAATCGAGAGCCAACGGTAAGTTTTCTATGTTAAACCATTACACCATTGAAAAACTGGTTACGTTTGCAATCGAAAGAAAAATGACTATAGTTGAAGAGGTAATGGCCCCTAAACTATGTTCTGGGATGAAAGTTACAGCTTCAGTGAAATCCGTTTGCAAATCGGAGTGATAGATTAGAATCGAGAGCCAACGGTAAGTTTTCTATGTTAAACCATTACACCATTGAAAAACTGGTTACGTTTGCAATCGAAAGAAAAATGACTATAGTTGAAGAGGTAATGGCCCCTAAACTATGTTCTGGGATGAAAGTTACAGCTTCAGTGAAATCCGTTTGCAAATCGGAGTGATAGATTAGAATCGAGAGCCAACGGTAAGTTTTCTATGTTAAACCATTACACCATTGAAAAACTGGTTACGTTTGCAATCGAAAGAAAAATGACTATAGTTGAAGAGGTAATGGCCCCTAAACTATGTTCTGGGATGAAAGTTACAGCTTCAGTGAAATCCGTTTGCAAATCGGAGTGATAGATTAGAATCGAGAGCCAACGGTAAGTTTTCTATGTTAAACCATTACACCATTGAAAAACTGGTTACGTTTGCAATCGAAAGAAAAATGACTATAGTTGAAGAGGTAATGGCCCCTAAACTATGTTCTGGGATGAAAGTTACAGCTTCAGTGAAATCCGTTTGCAAATCGGAGTGATAGATTAGAATCGAGAGCCAACGGTAAGTTTTCTATGTTAAACCATTACACCATTGAAAAACTGGTTACGTTTGCAATCGAAAGAAAAATGACTATAGTTGAAGAGGTAATGGCCCCTAAACTATGTTCTGGGATGAAAGTTACAGCTTCAGTGAAATCCGATTGCAAATCGGAGTGATAGATTAGAATCGAGAGCCAACGGTAAGTTTTCTATGTTAAACCATTACACCATTGAAAAACTGGTTA
Source organism: Hyperolius riggenbachi (assembly GCF_040937935.1). Lineage (NCBI taxonomy): Eukaryota > Metazoa > Chordata > Amphibia > Anura > Hyperoliidae > Hyperolius > Hyperolius riggenbachi. The sequence continues at coordinate 5,038 of NW_027152635.1, forward strand.
CGTTTGCAATCGAAAGAAAAATGACTATAGTTGAAGAGGTAATGGCCCCTAAACTATGTTCTGGGATGAAAGTTACAGCTTCAGTGAAATCCGTTTGCAAATCGGAGTGATAGATTAGAATCGAGAGCCAACGGTAAGTTTTCTATGTTAAACCATTACACCATTGAAAAACTGGTTACGTTTGCAATCGAAAGAAAAATGACTATAGTTGAAGAGGTAATGGCCCCTAAACTATGTTCTGGGATGAAAGTTACAGCTTCAGTGAAATCCGTTTGCAAATCGGAGTGATAGATTAGAATCGAGAGCCAACGGTAAGTTTTCTATGTTAAACCATTACACCATTGAAAAACTGGTTACGTTTGCAATCGAAAGAAAAATGACTATAGTTGAAGAGGTAATGGCCCCTAAACTATGTTCTGGGATGAAAGTTACAGCTTCAGTGAAATCCGTTTGCAAATCGGAGTGATAGATTAGAATCGAGAGCCAACGGTAAGTTTTCTATGTTAAACCATTACACCATTGAAAAACTGGTTACGTTTGCAATCGAAAGAAAAATGACTATAGTTGAAGAGGTAATGGCCCCTAAACTATGTTCTGGGATGAAAGTTACAGCTTCAGTGAAATCCGTTTGCAAATCGGAGTGATAGATTAGAATCGAGAGCCAACGGTAAGTTTTCTATGTTAAAGGGATACTGTAGGGGGGTCGGAGGAAAATGAGTTGAACTTACCCGGGGCTTCTAATGGTCCCCCGCAGACATCCTGTGCCCGCGCAGCCACTCCCCAATGCTCCTGCCCCGCCTCCGGTTCACTTCTGGAATTTCTGACTTTAAAGTCAGAAAACCACTACGCCTGCGTTGCCGTGTCCTCACTCCCGCTGATGTCACCAGGAGCATACTGCACAGGCCCAGTATGGTCTGTGCCTGAGCCGTGCGCTCCTGGTGACATCAGCGGGAACGAGGACACGGCAACGCAGGCGTAGTGATTTTCTGACTTTAAAGTCAGAAATTCCAGAAGTGAACCGGAGGCGGGGCCGGAGCATCGGTGAGCAGCTGCGCGGGCACAGGATGTCTGCGGGGGACCATTAGAAGCCCCGGGTAAGTTCAGCTCATTTTCCCCCGACCCCCCTACAGTATTCCTTTAAACCATTACACCATTGAAAAACTGGTTACGTTTGCAATTGAAAGAAAAATGACTATAGTTGAAGAAGTAATGGCCCCTAAACTATGTTCTGGGATGAAAGTTACAGCTTCAGTGAATTCCGTTTGCAAATCGGAGTGATAGATTAGAATCTAGAGCCAACGGTAAGTTTTCTATGTTAAACCATTACACCATTGAAAAACTGGTTACGTTTGCAATTGAAAGAAAAATGACTATAGTTGAAGAAGTAATGGCCCCTAAACTATGTTCTGGGATGAAAGTTACAGCTTCAGTGAAATCCGTTTGCAAATCGGAGTGATAGATTAGAATCTAGAGCCAACGGTAAGTTTTCTATGTTAAACCATTACACCATTGAAAAACTGATTACGTTTGCAATCGAAAGAAAAATGACTATAGTTGAAGAGGTAATGGCCCCTAAACTATGTTCTGGGATGAAAGTTACAGCTTCAGTGAAATCCGTTTGCAAATCGGAGTGATAGATTAGAATCGAGAGCCAACGGTAAGTTTTCTATGTTAAACCATTACACCATTGAAAAACTGGTTACGTTTGCAATCGAAAGAAAAATGACTATAGTTGAAGAGGTAATGGCCCCTAAACTATGTTCTGGGATGAAAGTTACAGCTTCAGTGAAATCCGTTTGCAAATCGGAGTGATAGATTAGAATCGAGAGCCAACGGTAAGTTTTCTATGTTAAACCATTACACCATTGAAAAACTGGTTACGTTTGCAATCGAAAGAAAAATGACTATAGTTGAAGAGGTAATGGCCCCTAAACTATGTTCTGGGATGAAAGTTACAGCTTCAGTGAAATCCGTTTGCAAATCGGAGTGATAGATTAGAATCGAGAGCCAACGGTAAGTTTTCTATGTTAAACCATTACACCATTGAAAAACTGGTTACGTTTGCAATCGAAAGAAAAATGACTATAGTTGAAGAGGTAATGGCCCCTAAACTATGTTCTGGGATGAAAGTTACAGCTTCAGTGAAATCCGTTTGCAAATCGGAGTGATAGATTAGAATCGAGAGCCAACGGTAAGTTTTCTATGTTAAACCATTACACCATTGAAAAACTGGTTACGTTTGCAATCGAAAGAAAAATGACTATAGTTGAAGAGGTAATGGCCCCTAAACTATGTTCTGGGATGAAAGTTACAGCTTCAGTGAAATCCGTTTGCAAATCGGAGTGATAGATTAGAATCGAGAGCCAACGGTAAGTTTTCTATGTTAAACCATTACACCATTGAAAAACTGGTTACGTTTGCAATCGAAAGAAAAATGACTATAGTTGAAGAGGTAATGGCCCCTAAACTATGTTCTGGGATGAAAGTTACAGCTTCAGTGAAATCCGTTTGCAAATCGGAGTGATAGATTAGAATCGAGAGCCAACGGTAAGTTTTCTATGTTAAACCATTACACCATTGAAAAACTGGTTACGTTTGCAATCGAAAGAAAAATGACTATAGTTGAAGAGGTAATGGCCCCTAAACTATGTTCTGGGATGAAAGTTACAGCTTCAGTGAAATCCGTTTGCAAATCGGAGTGATAGATTAGAATCGAGAGCCAACGGTAAGTTTTCTATGTTAAACCATTACACCATTGAAAAACTGGTTACGTTTGCAATCGAAAGAAAAATGACTATAGTTGAAGAGGTAATGGCCCCTAAACTATGTTCTGGGATGAAAGTTACAGCTTCAGTGAAATCCGTTTGCAAATCGGAGTGATAGATTAGAATCGAGAGCCAACGGTAAGTTTTCTATGTTAAACCATTACACCATTGAAAAACTGGTTACGTTTGCAATCGAAAGAAAAATGACTATAGTTGAAGAGGTAATGGCCCCTAAACTATGTTCTGGGATGAAAGTTACAGCTTCAGTGAAATCCGTTTGCAAATCGGAGTGATAGATTAGAATCGAGAGCCAACGGTAAGTTTTCTATGTTAAACCATTACACCATTGAAAAACTGGTTACGTTTGCAATCGAAAGAAAAATGACTATAGTTGAAGAGGTAATGGCCCCTAAACTATGTTCTGGGATGAAAGTTACAGCTTCAGTGAAATCCGTTTGCAAATCGGAGTGATAGATTAGAATCGAGAGCCAACGGTAAGTTTTCTATGTTAAACCATTACACCATTGAAAAACTGGTTACGTTTGCAATCGAAAGAAAAATGACTATAGTTGAAGAGGTAATGGCCCCTAAACTATGTTCTGGGATGAAAGTTACAGCTTCAGTGAAATCCGTTTGCAAATCGGAGTGATAGATTAGAATCGAGAGCCAACGGTAAGTTTTCTATGTTAAACCATTACACCATTGAAAAACTGGTTACGTTTGCAATCGAAAGAAAAATGACTATAGTTGAAGAGGTAATGGCCCCTAAACTATGTTCTGGGATGAAAGTTACAGCTTCAGTGAAATCCGTTTGCAAATCGGAGTGATAGATTAGAATCGAGAGCCAACGGTAAGTTTTCTATGTTAAACCATTACACCATTGAAAAACTGGTTACGTTTGCAATCGAAAGAAAAATGACTATAGTTGAAGAGGTAATGGCCCCTAAACTATGTTCTGGGATGAAAGTTACAGCTTCAGTGAAATCCGTTTGCAAATCGGAGTGATAGATTAGAATCGAGAGCCAACGGTAAGTTTTCTATGTTAAACCATTACACCATTGAAAAACTGGTTACGTTTGCAATCGAAAGAAAAATGACTATAGTTGAAGAGGTAATGGCCCCTAAACTATGTTCTGGGATGAAAGTTACAGCTTCAGTGAAATCCGTTTGCAAATCGGAGTGATAGATTAGAATCGAGAGCCAACGGTAAGTTTTCTATGTTAAACCATTACACCATTGAAAAACTGGTTACGTTTGCAATCGAAAGAAAAATGACTATAGTTGAAGAGGTAATGGCCCCTAAACTATGTTCTGGGATGAAAGTTACAGCTTCAGTGAAATCCGTTTGCAAATCGGAGTGATAGATTAGAATCGAGAGCCAACGGTAAGTTTTCTATGTTAAACCATTACACCATTGAAAAACTGGTTACGTTTGCAATCGAAAGAAAAATGACTATAGTTGAAGAGGTAATGGCCCCTAAACTATGTTCTGGGATGAAAGTTACAGCTTCAGTGAAATCCGTTTGCAAATCGGAGTGATAGATTAGAATCGAGAGCCAACGGTAAGTTTTCTATGTTAAACCATTACACCATTGAAAAACTGGTTACGTTTGCAATCGAAAGAAAAATGACTATAGTTGAAGAGGTAATGGCCCCTAAACTATGTTCTGGGATGAAAGTTACAGCTTCAGTGAAATCCGTTTGCAAATCGGAGTGATAGATTAGAATCGAGAGCCAACGGTAAGTTTTCTATGTTAAACCATTACACCATTGAAAAACTGGTTACGTTTGCAATCGAAAGAAAAATGACTATAGTTGAAGAGGTAATGGCCCCTAAACTATGTTCTGGGATGAAAGTTACAGCTTCAGTGAAATCCGATTGCAAATCGGAGTGATAGATTAGAATCGAGAGCCAACGGTAAGTTTTCTATGTTAAACCATTACACCATTGAAAAACTGGTTACGTTTGCAATCGAAAGAAAAATGACTATAGTTGAAGAGGTAATGGCCCCTAAACTATGTTCTGGGATGAAAGTTACAGCTTCAGTGAAATCCGTTTGCAAATCGGAGTGATAGATTAGAATCGAGAGCCAACGGTAAGTTTTCTATGTTAAACCATTACACCATTGAAAAACTGGTTACGTTTGCAATCGAAAGAAAAATGACTATAGTTGAAGAGGTAATGGCCCCTAAACTATGTTCTGGGATGAAAGTTACAGCTTCAGTGAAATCCGTTTGCAAATCGGAGTGATAGATTAGAATCGAGAGCCAACGGTAAGTTTTCTATGTTAAACCATTACACCATTGAAAAACTGGTTACGTTTGCAATCGAAAGAAAAATGACTATAGTTGAAGAGGTAATGGCCCCTAAACTATGTTCTGGGATGAAAGTTACAGCTTCAGTGAAATCCGTTTGCAAATCGGAGTGATAGATTAGAATCGAGAGCCAACGGTAAGTTTTCTATGTTAAACCATTACACCATTGAAAAACTGGTTACGTTTGCAATCGAAAGAAAAATGACTATAGTTGAAGAGGTAATGGCCCCTAAACTATGTTCTGGGATGAAAGTTACAGCTTCAGTGAAATCCGTTTGCAAATCGGAGTGATAGATTAGAATCGAGAGCCAACGGTAAGTTTTCTATGTTAAACCATTACACCATTGAAAAACTGGTTACGTTTGCAATCGAAAGAAAAATGACTATAGTTGAAGAGGTAATGGCCCCTAAACTATGTTCTGGGATGAAAGTTACAGCTTCAGTGAAATCCGTTTGCAAATCGGAGTGATAGATTAGAATCGAGAGCCAACGGTAAGTTTTCTATGTTAAACCATTACACCATTGAAAAACTGGTTACGTTTGCAATCGAAAGAAAAATGACTATAGTTGAAGAGGTAATGGCCCCTAAACTATGTTCTGGGATGAAAGTTACAGCTTCAGTGAAATCCGTTTGCAAATCGGAGTGATAGATTAGAATCGAGAGCCAACGGTAAGTTTTCTATGTTAAACCATTACACCATTGAAAAACTGGTTACGTTTGCAATCGAAAGAAAAATGACTATAGTTGAAGAGGTAATGGCCCCTAAACTATGTTCTGGGATGAAAGTTACAGCTTCAGTGAAATCCGTTTGCAAATCGGAGTGATAGATTAGAATCGAGAGCCAACGGTAAGTTTTCTATGTTAAACCATTACACCATTGAAAAACTGGTTACGTTTGCAATCGAAAGAAAAATGACTATAGTTGAAGAGGTAATGGCCCCTAAACTATGTTCTGGGATGAAAGTTACAGCTTCAGTGAAATCCGTTTGCAAATCGGAGTGATAGATTAGAATCGAGAGCCAACGGTAAGTTTTCTATGTTAAACCATTACACCATTGAAAAACTGGTTACGTTTGCAATCGAAAGAAAAATGACTATAGTTGAAGAGGTAATGGCCCCTAAACTATGTTCTGGGATGAAAGTTACAGCTTCAGTGAAATCCGTTTGCAAATCGGAGTGATAGATTAGAATCGAGAGCCAACGGTAAGTTTTCTATGTTAAACCATTACACCATTGAAAAACTGGTTACGTTTGCAATCGAAAGAAAAATGACTATAGTTGAAGAGGTAATGGCCCCTAAACTATGTTCTGGGATGAAAGTTACAGCTTCAGTGAAATCCGTTTGCAAATCGGAGTGATAGATTAGAATCGAGAGCCAACGGTAAGTTTTCTATGTTAAACCATTACACCATTGAAAAACTGGTTACGTTTGCAATCGAAAGAAAAATGACTATAGTTGAAGAGGTAATGGCCCCTAAACTATGTTCTGGGATGAAAGTTACAGCTTCAGTGAAATCCGTTTGCAAATCGGAGTGATAGATTAGAATCGAGAGCCAACGGTAAGTTTTCTATGTTAAACCATTACACCATTGAAAAACTGGTTACGTTTGCAATCGAAAGAAAAATGACTATAGTTGAAGAGGTAATGGCCCCTAAACTATGTTCTGGGATGAAAGTTACAGCTTCAGTGAAATCCGTTTGCAAATCGGAGTGATAGATTAGAATCGAGAGCCAACGGTAAGTTTTCTATGTTAAACCATTACACCATTGAAAAACTGGTTACGTTTGCAATCGAAAGAAAAATGACTATAGTTGAAGAGGTAATGGCCCCTAAACTATGTTCTGGGATGAAAGTTACAGCTTCAGTGAAATCCGTTTGCAAATCGGAGTGATAGATTAGAATCGAGAGCCAACGGTAAGTTTTCTATGTTAAACCATTACACCATTGAAAAACTGGTTACGTTTGCAATCGAAAGAAAAATGACTATAGTTGAAGAGGTAATGGCCCCTAAACTATGTTCTGGGATGAAAGTTACAGCTTCAGTGAAATCCGTTTGCAAATCGGAGTGATAGATTAGAATCGAGAGCCAACGGTAAGTTTTCTATGTTAAACCATTACACCATTGAAAAACTGGTTACGTTTGCAATCGAAAGAAAAATGACTATAGTTGAAGAGGTAATGGCCCCTAAACTATGTTCTGGGATGAAAGTTACAGCTTCAGTGAAATCCGTTTGCAAATCGGAGTGATAGATTAGAATCGAGAGCCAACGGTAAGTTTTCTATGTTAAACCATTACACCATTGAAAAACTGGTTACGTTTGCAATCGAAAGAAAAATGACTATAGTTGAAGAGGTAATGGCCCCTAAACTATGTTCTGGGATGAAAGTTACAGCTTCAGTGAAATCCGTTTGCAAATCGGAGTGATAGATTAGAATCGAGAGCCAACGGTAAGTTTTCTATGTTAAACCATTACACCATTGAAAAACTGGTTACGTTTGCAATCGAAAGAAAAATGACTATAGTTGAAGAGGTAATGGCCCCTAAACTATGTTCTGGGATGAAAGTTACAGCTTCAGTGAAATCCGTTTGCAAATCGGAGTGATAGATTAGAATCGAGAGCCAACGGTAAGTTTTCTATGTTAAACCATTACACCATTGAAAAACTGGTTACGTTTGCAATCGAAAGAAAAATGACTATAGTTGAAGAGGTAATGGCCCCTAAACTATGTTCTGGGATGAAAGTTACAGCTTCAGTGAAATCCGTTTGCAAATCGGAGTGATAGATTAGAATCGAGAGCCAACGGTAAGTTTTCTATGTTAAACCATTACACCATTGAAAAACTGGTTACGTTTGCAATCGAAAGAAAAATGACTATAGTTGAAGAGGTAATGGCCCCTAAACTATGTTCTGGGATGAAAGTTACAGCTTCAGTGAAATCCGTTTGCAAATCGGAGTGATAGATTAGAATCGAGAGCCAACGGTAAGTTTTCTATGTTAAACCATTACACCATTGAAAAACTGGTTACGTTTGCAATCGAAAGAAAAATGACTATAGTTGAAGAGGTAATGGCCCCTAAACTATGTTCTGGGATGAAAGTTACAGCTTCAGTGAAATCCGTTTGCAAATCGGAGTGATAGATTAGAATCGAGAGCCAACGGTAAGTTTTCTATGTTAAAGGGATACTGTAGGGGGTCGGAGGAAAATGAGTTGAACTTACCCGGGGCTTCTAATGGTCCCCCGCAGACATCCTGTGCCCGCGCAGCCACTCCCCAATGCTCCTGCCCCGCCTCCGGTTCACTTCTGGAATTTCTGACTTTAAAGTCAGAAAACCACTACGCCTGCGTTGCCGTGTCCTCACTCCCGCTGATGTCACCAGGAGCATACTGCACAGGCCCAGTATGGTCTGTGCCTGAGCCGTGCGCTCCTGGTGACATCAGCGGGAACGAGGACACGGCAACGCAGGCGTAGTGATTTTCTGACTTTAAAGTCAGAAATTCCAGAAGTGAACCGGAGGCGGGGCCGGAGCATCGGTGAGCAGCTGCGCGGGCACAGGATGTCTGCGGGGGACCATTAGAAGCCCCGGGTAAGTTCAGCTCATTTTCCCCCGACCCCCCTACAGTATTCCTTTAAACCATTACACCATTGAAAAACTGGTTACGTTTGCAATTGAAAGAAAAATGACTATAGTTGAAGAAGTAATGGCCCCTAAACTATGTTCTGGGATGAAAGTTACAGCTTCAGTGAATTCCGTTTGCAAATCGGAGTGATAGATTAGAATCTAGAGCCAACGGTAAGTTTTCTATGTTAAACCATTACACCATTGAAAAACTGGTTACGTTTGCAATTGAAAGAAAAATGACTATAGTTGAAGAAGTAATGGCCCCTAAACTATGTTCTGGGATGAAAGTTACAGCTTCAGTGAAATCCGTTTGCAAATCGGAGTGATAGATTAGAATCTAGAGCCAACGGTAAGTTTTCTATGTTAAACCATTACACCATTGAAAAACTGATTACGTTTGCAATCGAAAGAAAAATGACTATAGTTGAAGAGGTAATGGCCCCTAAACTATGTTCTGGGATGAAAGTTACAGCTTCAGTGAAATCCGTTTGCAAATCGGAGTGATAGATTAGAATCGAGAGCCAACGGTAAGTTTTCTATGTTAAACCATTACACCATTGAAAAACTGGTTACGTTTGCAATCGAAAGAAAAATGACTATAGTTGAAGAGGTAATGGCCCCTAAACTATGTTCTGGGATGAAAGTTACAGCTTCAGTGAAATCCGTTTGCAAATCGGAGTGATAGATTAGAATCGAGAGCCAACGGTAAGTTTTCTATGTTAAACCATTACACCATTGAAAAACTGGTTACGTTTGCAATCGAAAGAAAAATGACTATAGTTGAAGAGGTAATGGCCCCTAAACTATGTTCTGGGATGAAAGTTACAGCTTCAGTGAAATCCGTTTGCAAATCGGAGTGATAGATTAGAATCGAGAGCCAACGGTAAGTTTTCTATGTTAAACCATTACACCATTGAAAAACTGGTTACGTTTGCAATCGAAAGAAAAATGACTATAGTTGAAGAGGTAATGGCCCCTAAACTATGTTCTGGGATGAAAGTTACAGCTTCAGTGAAATCCGTTTGCAAATCGGAGTGATAGATTAGAATCGAGAGCCAACGGTAAGTTTTCTATGTTAAACCATTACACCATTGAAAAACTGGTTACGTTTGCAATCGAAAGAAAAATGACTATAGTTGAAGAGGTAATGGCCCCTAAACTATGTTCTGGGATGAAAGTTACAGCTTCAGTGAAATCCGTTTGCAAATCGGAGTGATAGATTAGAATCGAGAGCCAACGGTAAGTTTTCTATGTTAAACCATTACACCATTGAAAAACTGGTTACGTTTGCAATCGAAAGAAAAATGACTATAGTTGAAGAGGTAATGGCCCCTAAACTATGTTCTGGGATGAAAGTTACAGCTTCAGTGAAATCCGTTTGCAAATCGGAGTGATAGATTAGAATCGAGAGCCAACGGTAAGTTTTCTATGTTAAACCATTACACCATTGAAAAACTGGTTACGTTTGCAATCGAAAGAAAAATGACTATAGTTGAAGAGGTAATGGCCCCTAAACTATGTTCTGGGATGAAAGTTACAGCTTCAGTGAAATCCGTTTGCAAATCGGAGTGATAGATTAGAATCGAGAGCCAACGGTAAGTTTTCTATGTTAAACCATTACACCATTGAAAAACTGGTTACGTTTGCAATCGAAAGAAAAATGACTATAGTTGAAGAGGTAATGGCCCCTAAACTATGTTCTGGGATGAAAGTTACAGCTTCAGTGAAATCCGTTTGCAAATCGGAGTGATAGATTAGAATCGAGAGCCAACGGTAAGTTTTCTATGTTAAACCATTACACCATTGAAAAACTGGTTACGTTTGCAATCGAAAGAAAAATGACTATAGTTGAAGAGGTAATGGCCCCTAAACTATGTTCTGGGATGAAAGTTACAGCTTCAGTGAAATCCGTTTGCAAATCGGAGTGATAGATTAGAATCGAGAGCCAACGGTAAGTTTTCTATGTTAAACCATTACACCATTGAAAAACTGGTTACGTTTGCAATCGAAAGAAAAATGACTATAGTTGAAGAGGTAATGGCCCCTAAACTATGTTCTGGGATGAAAGTTACAGCTTCAGTGAAATCCGTTTGCAAATCGGAGTGATAGATTAGAATCGAGAGCCAACGGTAAGTTTTCTATGTTAAACCATTACACCATTGAAAAACTGGTTACGTTTGCAATCGAAAGAAAAATGACTATAGTTGAAGAGGTAATGGCCCCTAAACTATGTTCTGGGATGAAAGTTACAGCTTCAGTGAAATCCGTTTGCAAATCGGAGTGATAGATTAGAATCGAGAGCCAACGGTAAGTTTTCTATGTTAAACCATTACACCATTGAAAAACTGGTTACGTTTGCAATCGAAAGAAAAATGACTATAGTTGAAGAGGTAATGGCCCCTAAACTATGTTCTGGGATGAAAGTTACAGCTTCAGTGAAATCCGTTTGCAAATCGGAGTGATAGATTAGAATCGAGAGCCAACGGTAAGTTTTCTATGTTAAACCATTACACCATTGAAAAACTGGTTACGTTTGCAATCGAAAGAAAAATGACTATAGTTGAAGAGGTAATGGCCCCTAAACTATGTTCTGGGATGAAAGTTACAGCTTCAGTGAAATCCGTTTGCAAATCGGAGTGATAGATTAGAATCGAGAGCCAACGGTAAGTTTTCTATGTTAAACCATTACACCATTGAAAAACTGGTTACGTTTGCAATCGAAAGAAAAATGACTATAGTTGAAGAGGTAATGGCCCCTAAACTATGTTCTGGGATGAAAGTTACAGCTTCAGTGAAATCCGTTTGCAAATCGGAGTGATAGATTAGAATCGAGAGCCAACGGTAAGTTTTCTATGTTAAACCATTACACCATTGAAAAACTGGTTACGTTTGCAATCGAAAGAAAAATGACTATAGTTGAAGAGGTAATGGCCCCTAAACTATGTTCTGGGATGAAAGTTACAGCTTCAGTGAAATCCGTTTGCAAATCGGAGTGATAGATTAGAATCGAGAGCCAACGGTAACTTTTCTATGTTAAACCATTACACCATTGAAAAACTGGTTACGTTTGCAATCGAAAGAAAAATGACTATAGTTGAAGAGGTAATGGCCCCTAAACTATGTTCTGGGATGAAAGTTACAGCTTCAGTGAAATCCGTTTGCAAATCGGAGTGATAGATTAGAATCGAGAGCCAACGGTAAGTTTTCTATGTTAAACCATTACACCATTGAAAAACTGGTTACGTTTGCAATCGAAAGAAAAATGACTATAGTTGAAGAGGTAATGGCCCCTAAACTATGTTCTGGGATGAAAGTTACAGCTTCAGTGAAATCCGTTTGCAAATCGGAGTGATAGATTAGAATCGAGAGCCAACGGTAAGTTTTCTATGTTAAACCATTACACCATTGAAAAACTGGTTACGTTTGCAATCGAAAGAAAAATGACTATAGTTGAAGAGGTAATGGCCCCTAAACTATGTTCTGGGATGAAAGTTACAGCTTCAGTGAAATCCGATTGCAAATCGGAGTGATAGATTAGAATCGAGAGCCAACGGTAAGTTTTCTATGTTAAACCATTACACCATTGAAAAACTGGTTACGTTTGCAATCGAAAGAAAAATGACTATAGTTGAAGAGGTAATGGCCCCTAAACTATGTTCTGGGATGAAAGTTACAGCTTCAGTGAAATCCGTTTGCAAATCGGAGTGATAGATTAGAATCGAGAGCCAACGGTAAGTTTTCTATGTTAAACCATTACACCATTGAAAAACTGGTTACGTTTGCAATCGAAAGAAAAATGACTATAGTTGAAGAGGTAATGGCCCCTAAACTATGTTCTGGGATGAAAGTTACAGCTTCAGTGAAATCCGTTTGCAAATCGGAGTGATAGATTAGAATCGAGAGCCAACGGTAAGTTTTCTATGTTAAACCATTACACCATTGAAAAACTGGTTACGTTTGCAATCGAAAGAAAAATGACTATAGTTGAAGAGGTAATGGCCCCTAAACTATGTTCTGGGATGAAAGTTACAGCTTCAGTGAAATCCGTTTGCAAATCGGAGTGATAGATTAGAATCGAGAGCCAACGGTAAGTTTTCTATGTTAAACCATTACACCATTGAAAAACTGGTTACGTTTGCAATCGAAAGAAAAATGACTATAGTTGAAGAGGTAATGGCCCCTAAACTATGTTCTGGGATGAAAGTTACAGCTTCAGTGAAATCCGTTTGCAAATCGGAGTGATAGATTAGAATCGAGAGCCAACGGTAAGTTTTCTATGTTAAACCATTACACCATTGAAAAACTGGTTACGTTTGCAATCGAAAGAAAAATGACTATAGTTGAAGAGGTAATGGCCCCTAAACTATGTTCTGGGATGAAAGTTACAGCTTCAGTGAAATCCGTTTGCAAATCGGAGTGATAGATTAGAATCGAGAGCCAACGGTAAGTTTTCTATGTTAAACCATTACACCATTGAAAAACTGGTTACGTTTGCAATCGAAAGAAAAATGACTATAGTTGAAGAGGTAATGGCCCCTAAACTATGTTCTGGGATGAAAGTTACAGCTTCAGTGAAATCCGTTTGCAAATCGGAGTGATAGATTAGAATCGAGAGCCAACGGTAAGTTTTCTATGTTAAACCATTACACCATTGAAAAACTGGTTACGTTTGCAATCGAAAGAAAAATGACTATAGTTGAAGAGGTAATGGCCCCTAAACTATGTTCTGGGATGAAAGTTACAGCTTCAGTGAAATCCGTTTGCAAATCGGAGTGATAGATTAGAATCGAGAGCCAACGGTAAGTTTTCTATGTTAAACCATTACACCATTGAAAAACTGGTTACGTTTGCAATCGAAAGAAAAATGACTATAGTTGAAGAGGTAATGGCCCCTAAACTATGTTCTGGGATGAAAGTTACAGCTTCAGTGAAATCCGTTTGCAAATCGGAGTGATAGATTAGAATCGAGAGCCAACGGTAAGTTTTCTATGTTAAACCATTACACCATTGAAAAACTGGTTACGTTTGCAATCGAAAGAAAAATGACTATAGTTGAAGAGGTAATGGCCCCTAAACTATGTTCTGGGATGAAAGTTACAGCTTCAGTGAAATCCGTTTGCAAATCGGAGTGATAGATTAGAATCGAGAGCCAACGGTAAGTTTTCTATGTTAAACCATTACACCATTGAAAAACTGGTTACGTTTGCAATCGAAAGAAAAATGACTATAGTTGAAGAGGTAATGGCCCCTAAACTATGTTCTGGGATGAAAGTTACAGCTTCAGTGAAATCCGTTTGCAAATCGGAGTGATAGATTAGAATCGAGAGCCAACGGTAAGTTTTCTATGTTAAACCATTACACCATTGAAAAACTGGTTACGTTTGCAATCGAAAGAAAAATGACTATAGTTGAAGAGGTAATGGCCCCTAAACTATGTTCTGGGATGAAAGTTACAGCTTCAGTGAAATCCGTTTGCAAATCGGAGTGATAGATTAGAATCGAGAGCCAACGGTAAGTTTTCTATGTTAAACCATTACACCATTGAAAAACTGGTTACGTTTGCAATCGAAAGAAAAATGACTATAGTTGAAGAGGTAATGGCCCCTAAACTATGTTCTGGGATGAAAGTTACAGCTTCAGTGAAATCCGTTTGCAAATCGGAGTGATAGATTAGAATCGAGAGCCAACGGTAAGTTTTCTATGTTAAACCATTACACCATTGAAAAACTGGTTACGTTTGCAATCGAAAGAAAAATGACTATAGTTGAAGAGGTAATGGCCCCTAAACTATGTTCTGGGATGAAAGTTACAGCTTCAGTGAAATCCGTTTGCAAATCGGAGTGATAGATTAGAATCGAGAGCCAACGGTAAGTTTTCTATGTTAAACCATTACACCATTGAAAAACTGGTTACGTTTGCAATCGAAAGAAAAATGACTATAGTTGAAGAGGTAATGGCCCCTAAACTATGTTCTGGGATGAAAGTTACAGCTTCAGTGAAATCCGTTTGCAAATCGGAGTGATAGATTAGAATCGAGAGCCAACGGTAAGTTTTCTATGTTAAACCATTACACCATTGAAAAACTGGTTACGTTTGCAATCGAAAGAAAAATGACTATAGTTGAAGAGGTAATGGCCCCTAAACTATGTTCTGGGATGAAAGTTACAGCTTCAGTGAAATCCGTTTGCAAATCGGAGTGATAGATTAGAATCGAGAGCCAACGGTAAGTTTTCTATGTTAAACCATTACACCATTGAAAAACTGGTTACGTTTGCAATCGAAAGAAAAATGACTATAGTTGAAGAGGTAATGGCCCCTAAACTATGTTCTGGGATGAAAGTTACAGCTTCAGTGAAATCCGTTTGCAAATCGGAGTGATAGATTAGAATCGAGAGCCAACGGTAAGTTTTCTATGTTAAACCATTACACCATTGAAAAACTGGTTACGTTTGCAATCGAAAGAAAAATGACTATAGTTGAAGAGGTAATGGCCCCTAAACTATGTTCTGGGATGAAAGTTACAGCTTCAGTGAAATCCGTTTGCAAATCGGAGTGATAGATTAGAATCGAGAGCCAACGGTAAGTTTTCTATGTTAAACCATTACACCATTGAAAAACTGGTTACGTTTGCAATCGAAAGAAAAATGACTATAGTTGAAGAGGTAATGGCCCCTAAACTATGTTCTGGGATGAAAGTTACAGCTTCAGTGAAATCCGTTTGCAAATCGGAGTGATAGATTAGAATCGAGAGCCAACGGTAAGTTTTCTATGTTAAACCATTACACCATTGAAAAACTGGTTACGTTTGCAATCGAAAGAAAAATGACTATAGTTGAAGAGGTAATGGCCCCTAAACTATGTTCTGGGATGAAAGTTACAGCTTCAGTGAAATCCGTTTGCAAATCGGAGTGATAGATTAGAATCGAGAGCCAACGGTAAGTTTTCTATGTTAAACCATTACACCATTGAAAAACTGGTTACGTTTGCAATCGAAAGAAAAATGACTATAGTTGAAGAGGTAATGGCCCCTAAACTATGTTCTGGGATGAAAGTTACAGCTTCAGTGAAATCCGTTTGCAAATCGGAGTGATAGATTAGAATCGAGAGCCAACGGTAAGTTTTCTATGTTAAACCAATTCCAATGTTTTTTATTGAAAATTTTTTGAAAAACATTTTACAGAAATAGAATAATGTGGTTAGAGCAGTGTACAAGTTATAACAATAGTACAGTATGTTGATTAGGTAGGTAATGAAATACATAATCAGAAAGCATTGATAGATATTATAAAGAAATTACTTTCAGATATGCATAAAATCTGGAGGATTTTGTGTTTTATTATCAGTTTTTATTATGCATCAGTAGAAATGAAGTTGAAGAAAAATAATTAATCTATACTCAATACTCAATCAAACCTGTAAGAGAAATAAAAGCATGAAATATTGTGCACTACTCTATAAGGAAGTCAAAGCCAAGAATAATACTTGACGCACTTTGGCTGTATTTACCTTTGTTGTTAAAGTAAAGGGTTGGGGATATACCCCTATTGTTTTGTATGTACCATCAATACTGATAAGGGGAATAAGTTGTTGATCCCAACAAGTCTTGTTATGTAGTTTTGAAGAAATCTAATATATTAGTCCTGTTGTTATTGTCCCATATAGGAAGTTGTTAGTGAAAATCTCTCTACCTGGAGAATGGGGGAATTACACCACCCTACAGAGACTCCAGGGAGTGATTATGCCATGTAGTGCATATCCTGGGTCTTCCAAATATGGATTGCAAGTGTAAATATTGTTTTGGTTAGCTCTAAAGTTGATAAATATTGGGAGGAGGCTGCAAGCAGTTTAATGGTTGAATTTAAAGTTTATTATTGTTATTGTTAATGATATGAGTCTGTATTGATTATTAATTGGTATTTGGTGTATAAATAGAGGTGTTTAGACCATAGGTCAACTATGCTAGATAGCTCTAGCAATCAACAATCTACTCTACATTGAACATTGAACAGGGGGTGCAGGGTTGTCCTGAAGTTAGTGTGTGGATAGGTAGGATCAGGTTACACATCCTCAGATATTCTGTTGAGGATTTACAGATAAATAACATATAACATATACAGTTTCCAGGATCTGTCTCGTGAGAACCAACAAGCAACCATCAGTCATGCCTTCAATCATACACTCAGTCTGTGAGAGGAAAATATACTCAAAATTTCAAAAGTTTGGAGTTTTTATATACTGTAGGCCAAAGATTGGCCTTACTCAAAAAGGAGTTTATGGTGCCACTTCTGATTGCCCAAGCTTTCTCCGCAAGGAGGTTGGACTCAACAATCCTTAGAATTTCCCCCATGGTGGGGATAGTGTCGGATTTCCAGTTAAGAGCGATTTGGTTTCTAGTAACAATGAAGACATGGTTGTAAATCAACCTTTCTTGTGGTGGGAGATCCCTAGTACCCAGGTGTAAGAGGGCCATGCCAGAGGGGATGGCTTTCAGAGACATGGGTAACTTCTTTAAGAAACCTTCTATGTTATTCCTAAGTGTGGCTAATTTGGGGCAGTCCCAAAGGAGGTGGCCGATGGAGCCCGTCAAGTTGCACCCCCTCCAACATAGGGGGGAAGATTTTGTGTCAAATTTGGCTATTTTCTCTGGGGTCATATACCATTGCCATACTGTTTTAATTAATCCTTCATAATGGTTCACACAATGTGAGGATTGTTTCACAGACTTTGCAGTGAGCTCCCATTCTTCCACATTGATTTCTACTCCCAAGTAATCCTGCCAGCTTTTAAATTGCCACTTTGGGAATTTTTCCTTCAAGTATAATAGGGTTCTATAGAGGAGAGATGTACCCTTAGTATGAGTACCCTCTGGTTGAATAAGTTTTTTAATTTGGGGGAGTATAATGATAGGGGAGAAATGGTGTTTTTTGATGAATCTGTTAATTCTAGAATATAGGGGTGAATCTGTGGTGGGGATATTGTAACTTGTCCTCAGCTGGTCAAATGGTTTAAGTTCATCATTGTCTAATAAGTCTTTAATATTTTTTATTCCTGCATCTATCCAGCTTTGTATATTTATGTCTCTAATAACCATATTAAGAGCTGCTAAGGGAGTATCTACTTCTATTGCTAAGGGGTCATCTTTACAGAGTTTCAATATTTCCTTCCATAATCTAATAGTGTTGGCTGTAATAGGGTTGTAATTAGTGTGTCTAACCTGCCAAACCAGTCTAGATTCTAGAAAAAGTCTATATGAGTTGTGTGGAAGCTGTTCTTCTTCTATGGAGAACCATTGTTTGGTAAGGTCTTCCAACCAAATTGATCTAGACTGGTCTAGCAGGGTCGCCTTATAATAGAATTCTAGATTGGGGACTCCTAATCCTAGATTTGAGGTATGGGACGTTAATACTTTATTAGAAAATCTAGATTTTTTGTTTAGTAAAATAAATTTGTTAAGGAGTTTTTGAAGGGAGTTAAAAAAGGTTTGAGGGACTTTGATAGGTAGGTTCCTGAACAGGTAGAGAAGTTGGGGGAGTACTATCATTTTAAAGGCCGCTGCTCTACCCATCCAAGAATACTCTATTTTAGCTAAAGCTTCTAGTTTGTCTTTAAACTTTTTCAGCCAGGGGTTGTAATTCTCTTTATAAAGCTGGGATACTTGTGGGGTCAGATATATACCCAGATATTTTATGGCAGTATCATTCCATGTAAAGCTACAGGATTTCTTGAGAGTTTCTCTGATTTTCTGAGGAATAAAACATGGGAGGATTACAGTTTTCTTTTGGTTGAGTTTGTAATATGAAATATGGGAGAAGTTATTAATTTCTTTATTGGCAGCTGGCAATGATGTTAAGGGTTTCTGAAGGAATAAAATTATGTCATCGGCATATAGGCTAAGTTTGCTAGTTGATTGATTTAGTTTTATACCATGTATTTGGGGATTGTCTCTAATACTTTGGGCTAAGGGTTCTAATGAAAGGTTAAAAATTAAAGGGGAGAGGGGGCATCCTTGACGGGTTCCATTTTTAATGTCAAAAGCTTGGGACAGAGAGCCAGAAGATAATACTTTCGCTGAAGGTTGGGTATACAGAGCAAGGATTGCTTTGTGTAGGAAGCTAGGGATTCCAAACTTAGTTAGCACTCTTGATAAGTACAACCAGTTGACTCTGTCGAACGCCTTCTCCGCATCAAGTGATACCAGGAGGGTAGGCGTCCGACAGAGTCCCACTTTATGGATCAAGGCAAGGGCTTTTCGAGTACCATCACATGTCGATCTATGTCTGGTGAATCCTACTTGATCAGGGTGTAACATCTGTGTCATCAAAGGGGCAATTCTGTTCGCTATTACTTTAGAATAAATTTTGATGTCAGTGTTCAAAAGGGATATGGGTCGGTAACTGCTTGGGTCAGATGGATCTTTATCCTCTTTAGGGATGGTGGTGATTAAGGCCGTTAATGACTCCTTGGGGAAGATACCTGATAGTGCTACTTCATTATACATATCTGTAAGGGGTTTAACTAATGTGGATATAAATTTCTTAAAATAACTATTAATAAAGCCATCTGGCCCTGGGGCCTTGTCATTTTTAAGGGAATTTATAGCCCGGGTGACTTCTTGCTGGTTAAAGGGTATTTGTAAAGTTTCCTGTTCGAATTCAGATAGAGTAGGGAGGTTAATCTTGTCTAGATATTTGTCAATTTCCTGTGTATTTGGGGTGTGGATGTTTGGGTCTGACTCTAGGTTGTAAAGGGACTCATAATATGAGGCCAGGGCATCAATTATTTCTTGGGGGTGGTGAACTACTTTTTTTGATTTAGGGTGTGTGATCTTTACTATTCTGTGGAGCACTCTTTTCCCTTTAATCTTTCTGGCCATTATTTTCCCAGCTCTATTATTTTCATAGTACCAGTTTTCTTTAAGGATGGTTTGCCACTTGTCATATTCATAATAAAGTGTGTCTGCCAACTCTTGTCTTGTTTCCTCTAAGGACTTTATCAGATCTCTTTTTTTGTTATTAAAAATTTCCTTTTCCAAGGATTTAATTTTTTGTAACAGCCTGTTTGTGTTTTCATTTCTTTTTTTCTTTTGTATAGCACTTAATTTCAAAAATACTCCTCTAATGAAGGCCTTGTGTGCATTCCATAGTACTGTTTTGGAAACATCTTTGGTATCATTTATTTCAAAGTATTCTGAGAGTTCTTTTTTGATGATGGGTAAAGAGTGTTCGGAGTTCAAAATGAATTTATTCAATTTCCATAGATGGGGGCGTGCAGGGGAATTTGTTAGACTAAATTTGATGAGTAAGGGGGAGTGATCTGACCAAATTCTGGGTATAATTTCGACTCCTGTGATTAGTGGTAGGGTAAACCTGTCAACTAGGCAATAATCAATACGTGTAAAGGATTTTTGTACCGGGGAATAATAAGTATATTCTTTAGAGGTAGGATGAAAACATCTCCATGAATCATAAAGTTCGTGGTTCAATAGTGCTGGTTGAAGAATGGAATGGGTTCTTCTGGTGTTGGATGTACAATCCATTTGTATGTCAGCTATGGCATTAAAGTCACCTGAAATAAACAGGTGTCCTTTTTGTAGTGTTGATATTTTCTTTAATTTTTTGTTAATAAATTTAAGTTGATGTGAGTTTGGGGAATATAAATTTGCAAAAGTGTACTCTTGGGAATTAATAGTACCCTTAACAATTACGAATCTGCCATCATCACTAGCGAAAGTTTCTTCTACCACCAAGCCCAGCGAGTCTTTCACTGCTATGCAGACCCCTGCTTTTTTCTTTTTTGTTTTTAGTGTTGAGTGGAATATTTGGGAAAATTGGTGTAATTTAAATCTGTTTGCGGAAATCTTGGTCAGATGCGATTCCTGAATGCACACAATGTCTGCACTTTGTTCCTTTATCAGTTTCTGTAAGAGGAAACGTTTTCTATATGAGTTGAGTCCTCTCACATTAACTGATAGAATGTTACAATTTAAAACCATGGTTACTATAGCAAATGCATTCATACAAAGCATACCAATCAGTCGGTCCTTCACGAGACAGTCCTGGAGCATCCATTAACCCTCTGCATATCATGATGATGAGCACACCTATATAGTTTGAGGACAACCACCTGCAAAACATATGAACCTGAAAGAAAAACAGAAAAAACAGATAATACAGAGACCTAGGCCGCACACTGGTTGGCATCCGGTTCTACCTTCCAGCTAGCTGCCTGCCTGGAGAATGGGGACTTTACTGAGAAGCCTCCCGACAGAGACTCCAGACAAAGGAGTCTGAAAAACTATTATTTGAACAACTAGAACAGTGATAACAAGATAACTAGTTAGGATCTGATTAGATCCAAAAAGGAAGCTTGATTGGTGGTATGAACTCAAGTGGTTCAAATCAAGCCTATTCCTTCAAGGGGAAAAAACAAGTTTGTTTATGCCCTGAGGAATAAAGCCTTTGGGGGGAAAAAACAAGTTTGTGGATGAATACCGTCTGCTCAAGAAGCTGAAGAAGCCCCTGCTGAATCTTCTTTCTCCGTTTGGTCAGGAGGAGGGGCAGTGTCCATCTGATTCAATGTGGGGTCTTTGAAGTTTTGCCTCGGGGAGGCCAACTGCTTTGATAGAGATACCTGATAGATAGGCTTCTCTGTATGAAATGGTCTGTCCTTCCTGGGGTCTCTTGGGATAAAGATTGGGATATCCCATTTAGCCAACAGGCCGTAAGCTTCTTTCGGGTTCCTGGCAACATGAGTCACTCCATTGTCTGAAATCAAAAGTTTTGGAGGGAAACCCCAGGAGTAAGCAATTTTTCTATGACGCAGGGTAGTAGTAACTTCTGAGAACTGTCTTCTTGCATGAAGTGTCGCTTGCGAGAGGTCCTGGTACAGGATGAGATCCTGAAATGGATTGGGTAGTTTTTTGCCACCTCTAGTTGCTGCAAGTAATCTTTCCTTCGCATGAAAGAAATGTACCCTCGTTATAACATCCCGTGGAAGGTGCTTGGGTACGTGGGAGGGTTTTGGCAGACGATGGGCCCTGTCAATCACTAGTTCTTGGTCCGGGAGATCAGGAGCTGTGGTCTTCAAAATATCTTTTACATATTCCTTTAGATCATCAGAATGAACAGATTCTGGTACGCCTCTTATTTTAATATTGTTCCGGCGATTTCTGTCCTCGTTGTCGGATATTTTCTCCTTCATGAAAATGTGTTCTTTTAGTAGCTCTTTATGTGCTCCAACGAGGTTATTATGGGCAATAGTCATCTCCTCTATTCTCCTTTCAAGCTTGGAAATTCTGGAGTCAGTTTCCCCTGCGATTTGCGAGACGTGACCTGCTAGGGATTGAAGGTCTGCTCTAACTTCTCCAATGTCATTTTGGATGACTGCTCTGAAGGAAAGCATAAAGTCCTTTAGAAACTGCTGTGAAGTGGGTTGGTCAGTTACTGGAAAGGATTCCAGGGGATCCAGAGCTTGTGGGTGTCTTTGTGTCCTATTGTCCCTTTGAAGCCTTTGGGGAAGAGCATGTATGTTTTCCAGAGTTGATGCGACCATCTGTCCGCTTGGTGAGGAATATTGCGTATTTTTTGTATGGGTGGACGCGTCCGCATGTACGCCTGGAGTGGTGGGATGCGTATTTTGCGGACCGTCGGACGCGTCCAAATGTACGCGTGCGTCAGGGGAATGTACGCGTAGCGGTGCCCGGGCGTCCTGGAAGTCCGCATCGGACTGACCTTGTACTGTGGGTCCCGGCTTCAGGGGGCTCCGCTCGCGGCTCTTCTTGGCCTGCCGCTGCCGCTGAAAGTTCTCCTCGTCTGAATCCTCCTCATAGAGCGCTTCATGGCCTCTTGGGTAGGGGGTCTGGAGGGGTGCAAACCTGTTTTTCAGCGGGATGGATGGTGGAGTGTTGTAGGCAGATCTGTCCAGGGCCTCCCTGCTGTGATAGCGGTGGCCATCTTGGTTCTCTTCAGCATAGTAGGGAGACAGCTTTCTCAGGGCTGGAGAGCTGTAAATCCTTCCTGATTTTGTTCTTCTGTACTCCCAGTCATCCTCAGAACGTCCTGCCATCTTTCTGTGTGGTTTTTGGGGCTTTTCAGAGTGCTTTTAGTAGCTGTTTCTGGTATTCAGGCAGAGAGCTCTGGTCTCACACAGCCATGCAGCTCAGCAGCCAGCCACGCCCCCCTTTCTATGTTAAACCATTACACCATTGAAAAACTGGTTACGTTTGCAATCGAAAGAAAAATGACTATAGTTGAAGAGGTAATGGCCCCTAAACTATGTTCTGGGATGAAAGTTACAGCTTCAGTGAAATCCGTTTGCAAATCGGAGTGATAGATTAGAATCGAGAGCCAACGGTAAGTTTTCTATGTTAAACCATTACACCATTGAAAAACTGGTTACGTTTGCAATCGAAAGAAAAATGACTATAGTTGAAGAGGTAATGGCCCCTAAACTATGTTCTGGGATGAAAGTTACAGCTTCAGTGAAATCCGTTTGCAAATCGGAGTGATAGATTAGAATCGAGAGCCAACGGTAAGTTTTCTATGTTAAACCATTACACCATTGAAAAACTGGTTACGTTTGCAATCGAAAGAAAAATGACTATAGTTGAAGAGGTAATGGCCCCTAAACTATGTTCTGGGATGAAAGTTACAGCTTCAGTGAAATCCGTTTGCAAATCGGAGTGATAGATTAGAATCGAGAGCCAACGGTAAGTTTTCTATGTTAAACCATTACACCATTGAAAAACTGGTTACGTTTGCAATCGAAAGAAAAATGACTATAGTTGAAGAGGTAATGGCCCCTAAACTATGTTCTGGGATGAAAGTTACAGCTTCAGTGAAATCCGTTTGCAAATCGGAGTGATAGATTAGAATCGAGAGCCAACGGTAAGTTTTCTATGTTAAACCATTACACCATTGAAAAACTGGTTACGTTTGCAATCGAAAGAAAAATGACTATAGTTGAAGAGGTAATGGCCCCTAAACTATGTTCTGGGATGAAAGTTACAGCTTCAGTGAAATCCGTTTGCAAATCGGAGTGATAGATTAGAATCGAGAGCCAACGGTAAGTTTTCTATGTTAAACCATTACACCATTGAAAAACTGGTTACGTTTGCAATCGAAAGAAAAATGACTATAGTTGAAGAGGTAATGGCCCCTAAACTATGTTCTGGGATGAAAGTTACAGCTTCAGTGAAATCCGTTTGCAAATCGGAGTGATAGATTAGAATCGAGAGCCAACGGTAAGTTTTCTATGTTAAACCATTACACCATTGAAAAACTGGTTACGTTTGCAATCGAAAGAAAAATGACTATAGTTGAAGAGGTAATGGCCCCTAAACTATGTTCTGGGATGAAAGTTACAGCTTCAGTGAAATCCGTTTGCAAATCGGAGTGATAGATTAGAATCGAGAGCCAACGGTAAGTTTTCTATGTTAAACCATTACACCATTGAAAAACTGGTTACGTTTGCAATCGAAAGAAAAATGACTATAGTTGAAGAGGTAATGGCCCCTAAACTATGTTCTGGGATGAAAGTTACAGCTTCAGTGAAATCCGTTTGCAAATCGGAGTGATAGATTAGAATCGAGAGCCAACGGTAAGTTTTCTATGTTAAACCATTACACCATTGAAAAACTGGTTACGTTTGCAATTGAAAGAAAAATGACTATAGTTGAAGAGGTAATGGCCCCTAAACTATGTTCTGGGATGA
The DNA here is from genome assembly GCF_040937935.1 of Hyperolius riggenbachi. Taxonomy (NCBI): domain Eukaryota; kingdom Metazoa; phylum Chordata; class Amphibia; order Anura; family Hyperoliidae; genus Hyperolius; species Hyperolius riggenbachi. The sequence goes on from NW_027152635.1 coordinate 29,454, forward strand.
AAGTTACAGCTTCAGTGAAATCCGTTTGCAAATCGGAGTGATAGATTAGAATCGAGAGCCAACGGTAAGTTTTCTATGTTAAACCATTACACCATTGAAAAACTGGTTACGTTTGCAATCGAAAGAAAAATGACTATAGTTGAAGAGGTAATGGCCCCTAAACTATGTTCTGGGATGAAAGTTACAGCTTCAGTGAAATCCGTTTGCAAATCGGAGTGATAGATTAGAATCGAGAGCCAACGGTAAGTTTTCTATGTTAAACCATTACACCATTGAAAAACTGGTTACGTTTGCAATCGAAAGAAAAATGACTATAGTTGAAGAGGTAATGGCCCCTAAACTATGTTCTGGGATGAAAGTTACAGCTTCAGTGAAATCCGTTTGCAAATCGGAGTGATAGATTAGAATCGAGAGCCAACGGTAAGTTTTCTATGTTAAACCATTACACCATTGAAAAACTGGTTACGTTTGCAATCGAAAGAAAAATGACTATAGTTGAAGAGGTAATGGCCCCTAAACTATGTTCTGGGATGAAAGTTACAGCTTCAGTGAAATCCGTTTGCAAATCGGAGTGATAGATTAGAATCGAGAGCCAACGGTAAGTTTTCTATGTTAAACCATTACACCATTGAAAAACTGGTTACGTTTGCAATCGAAAGAAAAATGACTATAGTTGAAGAGGTAATGGCCCCTAAACTATGTTCTGGGATGAAAGTTACAGCTTCAGTGAAATCCGTTTGCAAATCGGAGTGATAGATTAGAATCGAGAGCCAACGGTAAGTTTTCTATGTTAAACCATTACACCATTGAAAAACTGGTTACGTTTGCAATCGAAAGAAAAATGACTATAGTTGAAGAGGTAATGGCCCCTAAACTATGTTCTGGGATGAAAGTTACAGCTTCAGTGAAATCCGTTTGCAAATCGGAGTGATAGATTAGAATCGAGAGCCAACGGTAAGTTTTCTATGTTAAACCATTACACCATTGAAAAACTGGTTACGTTTGCAATCGAAAGAAAAATGACTATAGTTGAAGAGGTAATGGCCCCTAAACTATGTTCTGGGATGAAAGTTACAGCTTCAGTGAAATCCGTTTGCAAATCGGAGTGATAGATTAGAATCGAGAGCCAACGGTAAGTTTTCTATGTTAAACCATTACACCATTGAAAAACTGGTTACGTTTGCAATCGAAAGAAAAATGACTATAGTTGAAGAGGTAATGGCCCCTAAACTATGTTCTGGGATGAAAGTTACAGCTTCAGTGAAATCCGTTTGCAAATCGGAGTGATAGATTAGAATCGAGAGCCAACGGTAAGTTTTCTATGTTAAACCATTACACCATTGAAAAACTGGTTACGTTTGCAATCGAAAGAAAAATGACTATAGTTGAAGAGGTAATGGCCCCTAAACTATGTTCTGGGATGAAAGTTACAGCTTCAGTGAAATCCGTTTGCAAATCGGAGTGATAGATTAGAATCGAGAGCCAACGGTAAGTTTTCTATGTTAAACCATTACACCATTGAAAAACTGGTTACGTTTGCAATCGAAAGAAAAATGACTATAGTTGAAGAGGTAATGGCCCCTAAACTATGTTCTGGGATGAAAGTTACAGCTTCAGTGAAATCCGTTTGCAAATCGGAGTGATAGATTAGAATCGAGAGCCAACGGTAAGTTTTCTATGTTAAAGGGATACTGTAGGGGGGTCGGAGGAAAATGAGTTGAACTTACCCGGGGCTTCTAATGGTCCCCCGCAGACATCCTGTGCCCGCGCAGCCACTCCCCAATGCTCCTGCCCCGCCTCCGGTTCACTTCTGGAATTTCTGACTTTAAAGTCAGAAAACCACTACGCCTGCGTTGCCGTGTCCTCACTCCCGCTGATGTCACCAGGAGCATACTGCACAGGCCCAGTATGGTCTGTGCCTGAGCCGTGCGCTCCTGGTGACATCAGCGGGAACGAGGACACGGCAACGCAGGCGTAGTGATTTTCTGACTTTAAAGTCAGAAATTCCAGAAGTGAACCGGAGGCGGGGCCGGAGCATCGGTGAGCAGCTGCGCGGGCACAGGATGTCTGCGGGGGACCATTAGAAGCCCCGGGTAAGTTCAGCTCATTTTCCCCCGACCCCCCTACAGTATTCCTTTAAACCATTACACCATTGAAAAACTGGTTACGTTTGCAATTGAAAGAAAAATGACTATAGTTGAAGAAGTAATGGCCCCTAAACTATGTTCTGGGATGAAAGTTACAGCTTCAGTGAATTCCGTTTGCAAATCGGAGTGATAGATTAGAATCTAGAGCCAACGGTAAGTTTTCTATGTTAAACCATTACACCATTGAAAAACTGGTTACGTTTGCAATTGAAAGAAAAATGACTATAGTTGAAGAAGTAATGGCCCCTAAACTATGTTCTGGGATGAAAGTTACAGCTTCAGTGAAATCCGTTTGCAAATCGGAGTGATAGATTAGAATCTAGAGCCAACGGTAAGTTTTCTATGTTAAACCATTACACCATTGAAAAACTGATTACGTTTGCAATCGAAAGAAAAATGACTATAGTTGAAGAGGTAATGGCCCCTAAACTATGTTCTGGGATGAAAGTTACAGCTTCAGTGAAATCCGTTTGCAAATCGGAGTGATAGATTAGAATCGAGAGCCAACGGTAAGTTTTCTATGTTAAACCATTACACCATTGAAAAACTGGTTACGTTTGCAATCGAAAGAAAAATGACTATAGTTGAAGAGGTAATGGCCCCTAAACTATGTTCTGGGATGAAAGTTACAGCTTCAGTGAAATCCGTTTGCAAATCGGAGTGATAGATTAGAATCGAGAGCCAACGGTAAGTTTTCTATGTTAAACCATTACACCATTGAAAAACTGGTTACGTTTGCAATCGAAAGAAAAATGACTATAGTTGAAGAGGTAATGGCCCCTAAACTATGTTCTGGGATGAAAGTTACAGCTTCAGTGAAATCCGTTTGCAAATCGGAGTGATAGATTAGAATCGAGAGCCAACGGTAAGTTTTCTATGTTAAACCATTACACCATTGAAAAACTGGTTACGTTTGCAATCGAAAGAAAAATGACTATAGTTGAAGAGGTAATGGCCCCTAAACTATGTTCTGGGATGAAAGTTACAGCTTCAGTGAAATCCGTTTGCAAATCGGAGTGATAGATTAGAATCGAGAGCCAACGGTAAGTTTTCTATGTTAAACCATTACACCATTGAAAAACTGGTTACGTTTGCAATCGAAAGAAAAATGACTATAGTTGAAGAGGTAATGGCCCCTAAACTATGTTCTGGGATGAAAGTTACAGCTTCAGTGAAATCCGTTTGCAAATCGGAGTGATAGATTAGAATCGAGAGCCAACGGTAAGTTTTCTATGTTAAACCATTACACCATTGAAAAACTGGTTACGTTTGCAATCGAAAGAAAAATGACTATAGTTGAAGAGGTAATGGCCCCTAAACTATGTTCTGGGATGAAAGTTACAGCTTCAGTGAAATCCGTTTGCAAATCGGAGTGATAGATTAGAATCGAGAGCCAACGGTAAGTTTTCTATGTTAAACCATTACACCATTGAAAAACTGGTTACGTTTGCAATCGAAAGAAAAATGACTATAGTTGAAGAGGTAATGGCCCCTAAACTATGTTCTGGGATGAAAGTTACAGCTTCAGTGAAATCCGTTTGCAAATCGGAGTGATAGATTAGAATCGAGAGCCAACGGTAAGTTTTCTATGTTAAACCATTACACCATTGAAAAACTGGTTACGTTTGCAATCGAAAGAAAAATGACTATAGTTGAAGAGGTAATGGCCCCTAAACTATGTTCTGGGATGAAAGTTACAGCTTCAGTGAAATCCGTTTGCAAATCGGAGTGATAGATTAGAATCGAGAGCCAACGGTAAGTTTTCTATGTTAAACCATTACACCATTGAAAAACTGGTTACGTTTGCAATCGAAAGAAAAATGACTATAGTTGAAGAGGTAATGGCCCCTAAACTATGTTCTGGGATGAAAGTTACAGCTTCAGTGAAATCCGTTTGCAAATCGGAGTGATAGATTAGAATCGAGAGCCAACGGTAAGTTTTCTATGTTAAACCATTACACCATTGAAAAACTGGTTACGTTTGCAATCGAAAGAAAAATGACTATAGTTGAAGAGGTAATGGCCCCTAAACTATGTTCTGGGATGAAAGTTACAGCTTCAGTGAAATCCGTTTGCAAATCGGAGTGATAGATTAGAATCGAGAGCCAACGGTAAGTTTTCTATGTTAAACCATTACACCATTGAAAAACTGGTTACGTTTGCAATCGAAAGAAAAATGACTATAGTTGAAGAGGTAATGGCCCCTAAACTATGTTCTGGGATGAAAGTTACAGCTTCAGTGAAATCCGTTTGCAAATCGGAGTGATAGATTAGAATCGAGAGCCAACGGTAAGTTTTCTATGTTAAACCATTACACCATTGAAAAACTGGTTACGTTTGCAATCGAAAGAAAAATGACTATAGTTGAAGAGGTAATGGCCCCTAAACTATGTTCTGGGATGAAAGTTACAGCTTCAGTGAAATCCGTTTGCAAATCGGAGTGATAGATTAGAATCGAGAGCCAACGGTAAGTTTTCTATGTTAAACCATTACACCATTGAAAAACTGGTTACGTTTGCAATCGAAAGAAAAATGACTATAGTTGAAGAGGTAATGGCCCCTAAACTATGTTCTGGGATGAAAGTTACAGCTTCAGTGAAATCCGTTTGCAAATCGGAGTGATAGATTAGAATCGAGAGCCAACGGTAAGTTTTCTATGTTAAACCATTACACCATTGAAAAACTGGTTACGTTTGCAATCGAAAGAAAAATGACTATAGTTGAAGAGGTAATGGCCCCTAAACTATGTTCTGGGATGAAAGTTACAGCTTCAGTGAAATCCGTTTGCAAATCGGAGTGATAGATTAGAATCGAGAGCCAACGGTAAGTTTTCTATGTTAAACCATTACACCATTGAAAAACTGGTTACGTTTGCAATCGAAAGAAAAATGACTATAGTTGAAGAGGTAATGGCCCCTAAACTATGTTCTGGGATGAAAGTTACAGCTTCAGTGAAATCCGTTTGCAAATCGGAGTGATAGATTAGAATCGAGAGCCAACGGTAAGTTTTCTATGTTAAACCATTACACCATTGAAAAACTGGTTACGTTTGCAATCGAAAGAAAAATGACTATAGTTGAAGAGGTAATGGCCCCTAAACTATGTTCTGGGATGAAAGTTACAGCTTCAGTGAAATCCGTTTGCAAATCGGAGTGATAGATTAGAATCGAGAGCCAACGGTAAGTTTTCTATGTTAAACCATTACACCATTGAAAAACTGGTTACGTTTGCAATCGAAAGAAAAATGACTATAGTTGAAGAGGTAATGGCCCCTAAACTATGTTCTGGGATGAAAGTTACAGCTTCAGTGAAATCCGTTTGCAAATCGGAGTGATAGATTAGAATCGAGAGCCAACGGTAAGTTTTCTATGTTAAACCATTACACCATTGAAAAACTGGTTACGTTTGCAATCGAAAGAAAAATGACTATAGTTGAAGAGGTAATGGCCCCTAAACTATGTTCTGGGATGAAAGTTACAGCTTCAGTGAAATCCGTTTGCAAATCGGAGTGATAGATTAGAATCGAGAGCCAACGGTAAGTTTTCTATGTTAAACCATTACACCATTGAAAAACTGGTTACGTTTGCAATCGAAAGAAAAATGACTATAGTTGAAGAGGTAATGGCCCCTAAACTATGTTCTGGGATGAAAGTTACAGCTTCAGTGAAATCCGTTTGCAAATCGGAGTGATAGATTAGAATCGAGAGCCAACGGTAAGTTTTCTATGTTAAACCATTACACCATTGAAAAACTGGTTACGTTTGCAATCGAAAGAAAAATGACTATAGTTGAAGAGGTAATGGCCCCTAAACTATGTTCTGGGATGAAAGTTACAGCTTCAGTGAAATCCGTTTGCAAATCGGAGTGATAGATTAGAATCGAGAGCCAACGGTAAGTTTTCTATGTTAAACCATTACACCATTGAAAAACTGGTTACGTTTGCAATCGAAAGAAAAATGACTATAGTTGAAGAGGTAATGGCCCCTAAACTATGTTCTGGGATGAAAGTTACAGCTTCAGTGAAATCCGTTTGCAAATCGGAGTGATAGATTAGAATCGAGAGCCAACGGTAAGTTTTCTATGTTAAACCATTACACCATTGAAAAACTGGTTACGTTTGCAATCGAAAGAAAAATGACTATAGTTGAAGAGGTAATGGCCCCTAAACTATGTTCTGGGATGAAAGTTACAGCTTCAGTGAAATCCGTTTGCAAATCGGAGTGATAGATTAGAATCGAGAGCCAACGGTAAGTTTTCTATGTTAAACCATTACACCATTGAAAAACTGGTTACGTTTGCAATCGAAAGAAAAATGACTATAGTTGAAGAGGTAATGGCCCCTAAACTATGTTCTGGGATGAAAGTTACAGCTTCAGTGAAATCCGTTTGCAAATCGGAGTGATAGATTAGAATCGAGAGCCAACGGTAAGTTTTCTATGTTAAACCATTACACCATTGAAAAACTGGTTACGTTTGCAATCGAAAGAAAAATGACTATAGTTGAAGAGGTAATGGCCCCTAAACTATGTTCTGGGATGAAAGTTACAGCTTCAGTGAAATCCGTTTGCAAATCGGAGTGATAGATTAGAATCGAGAGCCAACGGTAAGTTTTCTATGTTAAACCATTACACCATTGAAAAACTGGTTACGTTTGCAATCGAAAGAAAAATGACTATAGTTGAAGAGGTAATGGCCCCTAAACTATGTTCTGGGATGAAAGTTACAGCTTCAGTGAAATCCGTTTGCAAATCGGAGTGATAGATTAGAATCGAGAGCCAACGGTAAGTTTTCTATGTTAAACCATTACACCATTGAAAAACTGGTTACGTTTGCAATCGAAAGAAAAATGACTATAGTTGAAGAGGTAATGGCCCCTAAACTATGTTCTGGGATGAAAGTTACAGCTTCAGTGAAATCCGTTTGCAAATCGGAGTGATAGATTAGAATCGAGAGCCAACGGTAAGTTTTCTATGTTAAACCATTACACCATTGAAAAACTGGTTACGTTTGCAATCGAAAGAAAAATGACTATAGTTGAAGAGGTAATGGCCCCTAAACTATGTTCTGGGATGAAAGTTACAGCTTCAGTGAAATCCGTTTGCAAATCGGAGTGATAGATTAGAATCGAGAGCCAACGGTAAGTTTTCTATGTTAAACCATTACACCATTGAAAAACTGGTTACGTTTGCAATCGAAAGAAAAATGACTATAGTTGAAGAGGTAATGGCCCCTAAACTATGTTCTGGGATGAAAGTTACAGCTTCAGTGAAATCCGTTTGCAAATCGGAGTGATAGATTAGAATCGAGAGCCAACGGTAAGTTTTCTATGTTAAACCATTACACCATTGAAAAACTGGTTACGTTTGCAATCGAAAGAAAAATGACTATAGTTGAAGAGGTAATGGCCCCTAAACTATGTTCTGGGATGAAAGTTACAGCTTCAGTGAAATCCGTTTGCAAATCGGAGTGATAGATTAGAATCGAGAGCCAACGGTAAGTTTTCTATGTTAAACCATTACACCATTGAAAAACTGGTTACGTTTGCAATCGAAAGAAAAATGACTATAGTTGAAGAGGTAATGGCCCCTAAACTATGTTCTGGGATGAAAGTTACAGCTTCAGTGAAATCCGTTTGCAAATCGGAGTGATAGATTAGAATCGAGAGCCAACGGTAAGTTTTCTATGTTAAACCATTACACCATTGAAAAACTGGTTACGTTTGCAATCGAAAGAAAAATGACTATAGTTGAAGAGGTAATGGCCCCTAAACTATGTTCTGGGATGAAAGTTACAGCTTCAGTGAAATCCGTTTGCAAATCGGAGTGATAGATTAGAATCGAGAGCCAACGGTAAGTTTTCTATGTTAAACCATTACACCATTGAAAAACTGGTTACGTTTGCAATCGAAAGAAAAATGACTATAGTTGAAGAGGTAATGGCCCCTAAACTATGTTCTGGGATGAAAGTTACAGCTTCAGTGAAATCCGTTTGCAAATCGGAGTGATAGATTAGAATCGAGAGCCAACGGTAAGTTTTCTATGTTAAACCATTACACCATTGAAAAACTGGTTACGTTTGCAATCGAAAGAAAAATGACTATAGTTGAAGAGGTAATGGCCCCTAAACTATGTTCTGGGATGAAAGTTACAGCTTCAGTGAAATCCGTTTGCAAATCGGAGTGATAGATTAGAATCGAGAGCCAACGGTAAGTTTTCTATGTTAAACCATTACACCATTGAAAAACTGGTTACGTTTGCAATCGAAAGAAAAATGACTATAGTTGAAGAGGTAATGGCCCCTAAACTATGTTCTGGGATGAAAGTTACAGCTTCAGTGAAATCCGTTTGCAAATCGGAGTGATAGATTAGAATCGAGAGCCAACGGTAAGTTTTCTATGTTAAACCATTACACCATTGAAAAACTGGTTACGTTTGCAATCGAAAGAAAAATGACTATAGTTGAAGAGGTAATGGCCCCTAAACTATGTTCTGGGATGAAAGTTACAGCTTCAGTGAAATCCGTTTGCAAATCGGAGTGATAGATTAGAATCGAGAGCCAACGGTAAGTTTTCTATGTTAAACCATTACACCATTGAAAAACTGGTTACGTTTGCAATCGAAAGAAAAATGACTATAGTTGAAGAGGTAATGGCCCCTAAACTATGTTCTGGGATGAAAGTTACAGCTTCAGTGAAATCCGTTTGCAAATCGGAGTGATAGATTAGAATCGAGAGCCAACGGTAAGTTTTCTATGTTAAACCATTACACCATTGAAAAACTGGTTACGTTTGCAATCGAAAGAAAAATGACTATAGTTGAAGAGGTAATGGCCCCTAAACTATGTTCTGGGATGAAAGTTACAGCTTCAGTGAAATCCGTTTGCAAATCGGAGTGATAGATTAGAATCGAGAGCCAACGGTAAGTTTTCTATGTTAAACCATTACACCATTGAAAAACTGGTTACGTTTGCAATCGAAAGAAAAATGACTATAGTTGAAGAGGTAATGGCCCCTAAACTATGTTCTGGGATGAAAGTTACAGCTTCAGTGAAATCCGTTTGCAAATCGGAGTGATAGATTAGAATCGAGAGCCAACGGTAAGTTTTCTATGTTAAACCATTACACCATTGAAAAACTGGTTACGTTTGCAATCGAAAGAAAAATGACTATAGTTGAAGAGGTAATGGCCCCTAAACTATGTTCTGGGATGAAAGTTACAGCTTCAGTGAAATCCGTTTGCAAATCGGAGTGATAGATTAGAATCGAGAGCCAACGGTAAGTTTTCTATGTTAAACCATTACACCATTGAAAAACTGGTTACGTTTGCAATCGAAAGAAAAATGACTATAGTTGAAGAGGTAATGGCCCCTAAACTATGTTCTGGGATGAAAGTTACAGCTTCAGTGAAATCCGTTTGCAAATCGGAGTGATAGATTAGAATCGAGAGCCAACGGTAAGTTTTCTATGTTAAACCATTACACCATTGAAAAACTGGTTACGTTTGCAATCGAAAGAAAAATGACTATAGTTGAAGAGGTAATGGCCCCTAAACTATGTTCTGGGATGAAAGTTACAGCTTCAGTGAAATCCGTTTGCAAATCGGAGTGATAGATTAGAATCGAGAGCCAACGGTAAGTTTTCTATGTTAAACCATTACACCATTGAAAAACTGGTTACGTTTGCAATCGAAAGAAAAATGACTATAGTTGAAGAGGTAATGGCCCCTAAACTATGTTCTGGGATGAAAGTTACAGCTTCAGTGAAATCCGTTTGCAAATCGGAGTGATAGATTAGAATCGAGAGCCAACGGTAAGTTTTCTATGTTAAACCATTACACCATTGAAAAACTGGTTACGTTTGCAATCGAAAGAAAAATGACTATAGTTGAAGAGGTAATGGCCCCTAAACTATGTTCTGGGATGAAAGTTACAGCTTCAGTGAAATCCGTTTGCAAATCGGAGTGATAGATTAGAATCGAGAGCCAACGGTAAGTTTTCTATGTTAAACCATTACACCATTGAAAAACTGGTTACGTTTGCAATCGAAAGAAAAATGACTATAGTTGAAGAGGTAATGGCCCCTAAACTATGTTCTGGGATGAAAGTTACAGCTTCAGTGAAATCCGTTTGCAAATCGGAGTGATAGATTAGAATCGAGAGCCAACGGTAAGTTTTCTATGTTAAACCATTACACCATTGAAAAACTGGTTACGTTTGCAATCGAAAGAAAAATGACTATAGTTGAAGAGGTAATGGCCCCTAAACTATGTTCTGGGATGAAAGTTACAGCTTCAGTGAAATCCGTTTGCAAATCGGAGTGATAGATTAGAATCGAGAGCCAACGGTAAGTTTTCTATGTTAAACCATTACACCATTGAAAAACTGGTTACGTTTGCAATCGAAAGAAAAATGACTATAGTTGAAGAGGTAATGGCCCCTAAACTATGTTCTGGGATGAAAGTTACAGCTTCAGTGAAATCCGTTTGCAAATCGGAGTGATAGATTAGAATCGAGAGCCAACGGTAAGTTTTCTATGTTAAACCATTACACCATTGAAAAACTGGTTACGTTTGCAATCGAAAGAAAAATGACTATAGTTGAAGAGGTAATGGCCCCTAAACTATGTTCTGGGATGAAAGTTACAGCTTCAGTGAAATCCGTTTGCAAATCGGAGTGATAGATTAGAATCGAGAGCCAACGGTAAGTTTTCTATGTTAAACCATTACACCATTGAAAAACTGGTTACGTTTGCAATCGAAAGAAAAATGACTATAGTTGAAGAGGTAATGGCCCCTAAACTATGTTCTGGGATGAAAGTTACAGCTTCAGTGAAATCCGTTTGCAAATCGGAGTGATAGATTAGAATCGAGAGCCAACGGTAAGTTTTCTATGTTAAACCATTACACCATTGAAAAACTGGTTACGTTTGCAATCGAAAGAAAAATGACTATAGTTGAAGAGGTAATGGCCCCTAAACTATGTTCTGGGATGAAAGTTACAGCTTCAGTGAAATCCGTTTGCAAATCGGAGTGATAGATTAGAATCGAGAGCCAACGGTAAGTTTTCTATGTTAAACCATTACACCATTGAAAAACTGGTTACGTTTGCAATCGAAAGAAAAATGACTATAGTTGAAGAGGTAATGGCCCCTAAACTATGTTCTGGGATGAAAGTTACAGCTTCAGTGAAATCCGTTTGCAAATCGGAGTGATAGATTAGAATCGAGAGCCAACGGTAAGTTTTCTATGTTAAACCATTACACCATTGAAAAACTGGTTACGTTTGCAATCGAAAGAAAAATGACTATAGTTGAAGAGGTAATGGCCCCTAAACTATGTTCTGGGATGAAAGTTACAGCTTCAGTGAAATCCGTTTGCAAATCGGAGTGATAGATTAGAATCGAGAGCCAACGGTAAGTTTTCTATGTTAAACCATTACACCATTGAAAAACTGGTTACGTTTGCAATCGAAAGAAAAATGACTATAGTTGAAGAGGTAATGGCCCCTAAACTATGTTCTGGGATGAAAGTTACAGCTTCAGTGAAATCCGTTTGCAAATCGGAGTGATAGATTAGAATCGAGAGCCAACGGTAAGTTTTCTATGTTAAACCATTACACCATTGAAAAACTGGTTACGTTTGCAATCGAAAGAAAAATGACTATAGTTGAAGAGGTAATGGCCCCTAAACTATGTTCTGGGATGAAAGTTACAGCTTCAGTGAAATCCGTTTGCAAATCGGAGTGATAGATTAGAATCGAGAGCCAACGGTAAGTTTTCTATGTTAAAACCATTACACCATTGAAAAACTGGTTACGTTTGCAATCGAAAGAAAAATGACTATAGTTGAAGAGGTAATGGCCCCTAAACTATGTTCTGGGATGAAAGTTACAGCTTCAGTGAAATCCGTTTGCAAATCGGAGTGATAGATTAGAATCGAGAGCCAACGGTAAGTTTTTCTATGTTAAACCATTACACCATTGAAAAAACTGGTTACGTTTGCAATCGAAAGAAAAATGACTATAGTTGAAGAGGTAATGGCCCCTAAACTATGTTCTGGGATGAAAGTTACAGCTTCAGTGAAATCCGTTTGCAAATCGGAGTGATAGATTAGAATCGAGAGCCAACGGTAAGTTTTCTATGTTAAACCATTACACCATTGAAAAACTGGTTACGTTTGCAATCGAAAGAAAAATGACTATAGTTGAAGAGGTAATGGCCCCTAAACTATGTTCTGGGATGAAAGTTACAGCTTCAGTGAAATCCGTTTGCAAAATCGGAGTGATAGATTAGAATCGAGAGCCAACGGTAAGTTTTCTATGTTAAACCATTACACCATTGAAAAACTGGTTACGTTTGCAATCGAAAGAAAAATGACTATTGAAGAGGTAATGGCCCCTAAACTATGTTCTGGGATGAAAGTTACAGCTTCAGTGAAATCCGTTTGCAAATCGGAGTGATAGATTAGAATCGAGAGCCAACGGTAAGTTTTCTATGTTAAACCATTACACCATTGAAAAACTGGTTACGTTTGCAATCGAAAGAAAAATGACTATAGTTGAAGAGGTAATGGCCCCTAAACTATGTTCTGGGATGAAAGTTACAGCTTCAGTGAAATCCGTTTGCAAATCGGAGTGATAGATTAGAATCGAGAGCCAACGGTAAGTTTTCTATGTTAAACCATTACACCATTGAAAAACTGGTTACGTTTGCAATCGAAAGAAAAATGACTATAGTTGAAGAGGTAATGGCCCCTAAACTATGTTCTGGGATGAAAGTTACAGCTTCAGTGAAATCCGTTTGCAAATCGGAGTGATAGATTAGAATCGAGAGCCAACGGTAAGTTTTCTATGTTAAACCATTACACCATTGAAAAACTGGTTACGTTTGCAATCGAAAGAAAAATGACTATAGTTGAAGAGGTAATGGCCCCTAAACTATGTTCTGGGATGAAAGTTACAGCTTCAGTGAAATCCGTTTGCAAATCGGAGTGATAGATTAGAATCGAGAGCCAACGGTAAGTTTTCTATGTTAAACCATTACACCATTGAAAAACTGGTTACGTTTGCAATCGAAAGAAAAATGACTATAGTTGAAGAGGTAATGGCCCCTAAACTATGTTCTGGGATGAAAGTTACAGCTTCAGTGAAATCCGTTTGCAAATCGGAGTGATAGATTAGAATCGAGAGCCAACGGTAAGTTTTCTATGTTAAACCATTACACCATTGAAAAACTGGTTACGTTTGCAATCGAAAGAAAAATGACTATAGTTGAAGAGGTAATGGCCCCTAAACTATGTTCTGGGATGAAAGTTACAGCTTCAGTGAAATCCGTTTGCAAATCGGAGTGATAGATTAGAATCGAGAGCCAACGGTAAGTTTTCTATGTTAAACCATTACACCATTGAAAAACTGGTTACGTTTGCAATCGAAAGAAAAATGACTATAGTTGAAGAGGTAATGGCCCCTAAACTATGTTCTGGGATGAAAGTTACAGCTTCAGTGAAATCCGTTTGCAAATCGGAGTGATAGATTAGAATCGAGAGCCAACGGTAAGTTTTCTATGTTAAACCATTACACCATTGAAAAACTGGTTACGTTTGCAATCGAAAGAAAAATGACTATAGTTGAAGAGGTAATGGCCCCTAAACTATGTTCTGGGATGAAAGTTACAGCTTCAGTGAAATCCGTTTGCAAATCGGAGTGATAGATTAGAATCGAGAGCCAACGGTAAGTTTTCTATGTTAAACCATTACACCATTGAAAAACTGGTTACGTTTGCAATCGAAAGAAAAATGACTATAGTTGAAGAGGTAATGGCCCCTAAACTATGTTCTGGGATGAAAGTTACAGCTTCAGTGAAATCCGTTTGCAAATCGGAGTGATAGATTAGAATCGAGAGCCAACGGTAAGTTTTCTATGTTAAACCATTACACCATTGAAAAACTGGTTACGTTTGCAATCGAAAGAAAAATGACTATAGTTGAAGAGGTAATGGCCCCTAAACTATGTTCTGGGATGAAAGTTACAGCTTCAGTGAAATCCGTTTGCAAATCGGAGTGATAGATTAGAATCGAGAGCCAACGGTAAGTTTTCTATGTTAAACCATTACACCATTGAAAAACTGGTTACGTTTGCAATCGAAAGAAAAATGACTATAGTTGAAGAGGTAATGGCCCCTAAACTATGTTCTGGGATGAAAGTTACAGCTTCAGTGAAATCCGTTTGCAAATCGGAGTGATAGATTAGAATCGAGAGCCAACGGTAAGTTTTCTATGTTAAACCATTACACCATTGAAAAACTGGTTACGTTTGCAATCGAAAGAAAAATGACTATAGTTGAAGAGGTAATGGCCCCTAAACTATGTTCTGGGATGAAAGTTACAGCTTCAGTGAAATCCGTTTGCAAATCGGAGTGATAGATTAGAATCGAGAGCCAACGGTAAGTTTTCTATGTTAAACCATTACACCATTGAAAAACTGGTTACGTTTGCAATCGAAAGAAAAATGACTATAGTTGAAGAGGTAATGGCCCCTAAACTATGTTCTGGGATGAAAGTTACAGCTTCAGTGAAATCCGTTTGCAAATCGGAGTGATAGATTAGAATCGAGAGCCAACGGTAAGTTTTCTATGTTAAACCATTACACCATTGAAAAACTGGTTACGTTTGCAATCGAAAGAAAAATGACTATAGTTGAAGAGGTAATGGCCCCTAAACTATGTTCTGGGATGAAAGTTACAGCTTCAGTGAAATCCGTTTGCAAATCGGAGTGATAGATTAGAATCGAGAGCCAACGGTAAGTTTTCTATGTTAAACCATTACACCATTGAAAAACTGGTTACGTTTGCAATCGAAAGAAAAATGACTATAGTTGAAGAGGTAATGGCCCCTAAACTATGTTCTGGGATGAAAGTTACAGCTTCAGTGAAATCCGTTTGCAAATCGGAGTGATAGATTAGAATCGAGAGCCAACGGTAAGTTTTCTATGTTAAACCATTACACCATTGAAAAACTGGTTACGTTTGCAATCGAAAGAAAAATGACTATAGTTGAAGAGGTAATGGCCCCTAAACTATGTTCTGGGATGAAAGTTACAGCTTCAGTGAAATCCGTTTGCAAATCGGAGTGATAGATTAGAATCGAGAGCCAACGGTAAGTTTTCTATGTTAAACCATTACACCATTGAAAAACTGGTTACGTTTGCAATCGAAAGAAAAATGACTATAGTTGAAGAGGTAATGGCCCCTAAACTATGTTCTGGGATGAAAGTTACAGCTTCAGTGAAATCCGTTTGCAAATCGGAGTGATAGATTAGAATCGAGAGCCAACGGTAAGTTTTCTATGTTAAACCATTACACCATTGAAAAACTGGTTACGTTTGCAATCGAAAGAAAAATGACTATAGTTGAAGAGGTAATGGCCCCTAAACTATGTTCTGGGATGAAAGTTACAGCTTCAGTGAAATCCGTTTGCAAATCGGAGTGATAGATTAGAATCGAGAGCCAACGGTAAGTTTTCTATGTTAAACCATTACACCATTGAAAAACTGGTTACGTTTGCAATCGAAAGAAAAATGACTATAGTTGAAGAGGTAATGGCCCCTAAACTATGTTCTGGGATGAAAGTTACAGCTTCAGTGAAATCCGTTTGCAAATCGGAGTGATAGATTAGAATCGAGAGCCAACGGTAAGTTTTCTATGTTAAACCATTACACCATTGAAAAACTGGTTACGTTTGCAATCGAAAGAAAAATGACTATAGTTGAAGAAGGTAATTGGCCCCTAAACTATGTTCTGGGATGA
>NW_027152636.1:0-45390 GCF_040937935.1 Hyperolius riggenbachi
AGAGGTAATGGCCCCTAAACTATGTTCTGGGATGAAAGTTACAGCTTCAGTGAAATCCGTTTGCAAATCGGAGTGATAGATTAGAATCGAGAGCCAACGGTAAGTTTTCTATGTTTAAACCATTACACCATTGAAAAACTGGTTACGTTTGCAATCGAAAGAAAAATGACTATAGTTGAAGAGGTAATGGCCCCTAAACTATGTTCTGGGATGAAAGTTACAGCTTCAGTGAAATCCGTTTGCAAATCGGAGTGATAGATTAGAATCGAGAGCCAACGGTAAGTTTTCTATGTTAAACCATTACACCATTGAAAAACTGGTTACGTTTGCAATCGAAAGAAAAATGACTATAGTTGAAGAGGTAATGGCCCCTAAACTATGTTCTGGGATGAAAGTTACAGCTTCAGTGAAATCCGTTTGCAAATCGGAGTGATAGATTAGAATCGAGAGCCAACGGTAAGTTTTCTATGTTAAACCATTACACCATTGAAAAACTGGTTACGTTTGCAATCGAAAGAAAAATGACTATAGTTGAAGAGGTAATGGCCCCTAAACTATGTTCTGGGATGAAAGTTACAGCTTCAGTGAAATCCGTTTGCAAATCGGAGTGATAGATTAGAATCGAGAGCCAACGGTAAGTTTTCTATGTTAAACCATTACACCATTGAAAAACTGGTTACGTTTGCAATCGAAAGAAAAATGACTATAGTTGAAGAGGTAATGGCCCCTAAACTATGTTCTGGGATGAAAGTTACAGCTTCAGTGAAATCCGTTTGCAAATCGGAGTGATAGATTAGAATCGAGAGCCAACGGTAAGTTTTCTATGTTAAACCATTACACCATTGAAAAACTGGTTACGTTTGCAATCGAAAGAAAAATGACTATAGTTGAAGAGGTAATGGCCCCTAAACTATGTTCTGGGATGAAAGTTACAGCTTCAGTGAAATCCGTTTGCAAATCGGAGTGATAGATTAGAATCGAGAGCCAACGGTAAGTTTTCTATGTTAAACCATTACACCATTGAAAAACTGGTTACGTTTGCAATCGAAAGAAAAATGACTATAGTTGAAGAGGTAATGGCCCCTAAACTATGTTCTGGGATGAAAGTTACAGCTTCAGTGAAATCCGTTTGCAAATCGGAGTGATAGATTAGAATCGAGAGCCAACGGTAAGTTTTCTATGTTAAACCATTACACCATTGAAAAACTGGTTACGTTTGCAATCGAAAGAAAAATGACTATAGTTGAAGAGGTAATGGCCCCTAAACTATGTTCTGGGATGAAAGTTACAGCTTCAGTGAAATCCGTTTGCAAATCGGAGTGATAGATTAGAATCGAGAGCCAACGGTAAGTTTTCTATGTTAAACCATTACACCATTGAAAAACTGGTTACGTTTGCAATCGAAAGAAAAATGACTATAGTTGAAGAGGTAATGGCCCCTAAACTATGTTCTGGGATGAAAGTTACAGCTTCAGTGAAATCCGTTTGCAAATCGGAGTGATAGATTAGAATCGAGAGCCAACGGTAAGTTTTCTATGTTAAACCATTACACCATTGAAAAACTGGTTACGTTTGCAATCGAAAGAAAAATGACTATAGTTGAAGAGGTAATGGCCCTAAACTATGTTCTGGGATGAAAGTTACAGCTTCAGTGAAATCCGTTTGCAAATCGGAGTGATAGATTAGAATCGAGAGCCAACGGTAAGTTTTCTATGTTAAACCATTACACCATTGAAAAACTGGTTACGTTTGCAATCGAAAGAAAAATGACTATAGTTGAAGAGGTAATGGCCCCTAAACTATGTTCTGGGATGAAAGTTACAGCTTCAGTGAAATCCGTTTGCAAATCGGAGTGATAGATTAGAATCGAGAGCCAACGGTAAGTTTTCTATGTTAAACCATTACACCATTGAAAAACTGGTTACGTTTGCAATCGAAAGAAAAATGACTATAGTTGAAGAGGTAATGGCCCCTAAACTATGTTCTGGGATGAAAGTTACAGCTTCAGTGAAATCCGTTTGCAAATCGGAGTGATAGATTAGAATCGAGAGCCAACGGTAAGTTTTCTATGTTAAACCATTACACCATTGAAAAACTGGTTACGTTTGCAATCGAAAGAAAAATGACTATAGTTGAAGAGGTAATGGCCCCTAAACTATGTTCTGGGATGAAAGTTACAGCTTCAGTGAAATCCGTTTGCAAATCGGAGTGATAGATTAGAATCGAGAGCCAACGGTAAGTTTTCTATGTTAAACCATTACACCATTGAAAAACTGGTTACGTTTGCAATCGAAAGAAAAATGACTATAGTTGAAGAGGTAATGGCCCCTAAACTATGTTCTGGGATGAAAGTTACAGCTTCAGTGAAATCCGTTTGCAAATCGGAGTGATAGATTAGAATCGAGAGCCAACGGTAAGTTTTCTATGTTAAACCATTACACCATTGAAAACTGGTTACGTTTGCAATCGAAAGAAAAATGACTATAGTTGAAGAGGTAATGGCCCCTAAACTATGTTCTGGGATGAAAGTTACAGCTTCAGTGAAATCCGTTTGCAAATCGGAGTGATAGATTAGAATCGAGAGCCAACGGTAAGTTTTCTATGTTAAACCATTACACCATTGAAAAACTGGTTACGTTTGCAATCGAAAGAAAAATGACTATAGTTGAAGAGGTAATGGCCCCTAAACTATGTTCTGGGATGAAAGTTACAGCTTCAGTGAAATCCGTTTGCAAATCGGAGTGATAGATTAGAATCGAGAGCCAACGGTAAGTTTTCTATGTTAAACCATTACACCATTGAAAAACTGGTTACGTTTGCAATCGAAAGAAAAATGACTATAGTTGAAGAGGTAATGGCCCCTAAACTATGTTCTGGGATGAAAGTTACAGCTTCAGTGAAATCCGTTTGCAAATCGGAGTGATAGATTAGAATCGAGAGCCAACGGTAAGTTTTCTATGTTAAACCATTACACCATTGAAAAACTGGTTACGTTTGCAATCGAAAGAAAAATGACTATAGTTGAAGAGGTAATGGCCCCTAAACTATGTTCTGGGATGAAAGTTACAGCTTCAGTGAAATCCGTTTGCAAATCGGAGTGATAGATTAGAATCGAGAGCCAACGGTAAGTTTTCTATGTTAAACCATTACACCATTGAAAAACTGGTTACGTTTGCAATCGAAAGAAAAATGACTATAGTTGAAGAGGTAATGGCCCCTAAACTATGTTCTGGGATGAAAGTTACAGCTTCAGTGAAATCCGTTTGCAAATCGGAGTGATAGATTAGAATCGAGAGCCAACGGTAAGTTTTCTATGTTAAACCATTACACCATTGAAAACTGGTTACGTTTGCAATCGAAAGAAAAATGACTATAGTTGAAGAGGTAATGGCCCCTAAACTATGTTCTGGGATGAAAGTTACAGCTTCAGTGAAATCCGTTTGCAAATCGGAGTGATAGATTAGAATCGAGAGCCAACGGTAAGTTTTCTATGTTAAACCATTACACCATTGAAAAACTGGTTACGTTTGCAATCGAAAGAAAAATGACTATAGTTGAAGAGGTAATGGCCCCTAAACTATGTTCTGGGATGAAAGTTACAGCTTCAGTGAAATCCGTTTGCAAATCGGAGTGATAGATTAGAATCGAGAGCCAACGGTAAGTTTTCTATGTTAAACCATTACACCATTGAAAAACTGGTTACGTTTGCAATCGAAAGAAAAATGACTATAGTTGAAGAGGTAATGGCCCCTAAACTATGTTCTGGGATGAAAGTTACAGCTTCAGTGAAATCCGTTTGCAAATCGGAGTGATAGATTAGAATCGAGAGCCAACGGTAAGTTTTCTATGTTAAACCATTACACCATTGAAAAACTGGTTACGTTTGCAATCGAAAGAAAAATGACTATAGTTGAAGAGGTAATGGCCCCTAAACTATGTTCTGGGATGAAAGTTACAGCTTCAGTGAAATCCGTTTGCAAATCGGAGTGATAGATTAGAATCGAGAGCCAACGGTAAGTTTTCTATGTTAAACCATTACACCATTGAAAACTGGTTACGTTTGCAATCGAAAGAAAAATGACTATAGTTGAAGAGGTAATGGCCCCTAAACTATGTTCTGGGATGAAAGTTACAGCTTCAGTGAAATCCGTTTGCAAATCGGAGTGATAGATTAGAATCGAGAGCCAACGGTAAGTTTTCTATGTTAAACCATTACACCATTGAAAAACTGGTTACGTTTGCAATCGAAAGAAAAATGACTATAGTTGAAGAGGTAATGGCCCCTAAACTATGTTCTGGGATGAAAGTTACAGCTTCAGTGAAATCCGTTTGCAAATCGGAGTGATAGATTAGAATCGAGAGCCAACGGTAAGTTTTCTATGTTAAACCATTACACCATTGAAAAACTGGTTACGTTTGCAATCGAAAGAAAAATGACTATAGTTGAAGAGGTAATGGCCCCTAAACTATGTTCTGGGATGAAAGTTACAGCTTCAGTGAAATCCGTTTGCAAATCGGAGTGATAGATTAGAATCGAGAGCCAACGGTAAGTTTTCTATGTTAAACCATTACACCATTGAAAAACTGGTTACGTTTGCAATCGAAAGAAAAATGACTATAGTTGAAGAGGTAATGGCCCCTAAACTATGTTCTGGGATGAAAGTTACAGCTTCAGTGAAATCCGTTTGCAAATCGGAGTGATAGATTAGAATCGAGAGCCAACGGTAAGTTTTCTATGTTAAACCATTACACCATTGAAAAACTGGTTACGTTTGCAATCGAAAGAAAAATGACTATAGTTGAAGAGGTAATGGCCCCTAAACTATGTTCTGGGATGAAAGTTACAGCTTCAGTGAAATCCGTTTGCAAATCGGAGTGATAGATTAGAATCGAGAGCCAACGGTAAGTTTTCTATGTTAAACCATTACACCATTGAAAAACTGGTTACGTTTGCAATCGAAAGAAAAATGACTATAGTTGAAGAGGTAATGGCCCCTAAACTATGTTCTGGGATGAAAGTTACAGCTTCAGTGAAATCCGTTTGCAAATCGGAGTGATAGATTAGAATCGAGAGCCAACGGTAAGTTTTCTATGTTAAACCATTACACCATTGAAAAACTGGTTACGTTTGCAATCGAAAGAAAAATGACTATAGTTGAAGAGGTAATGGCCCCTAAACTATGTTCTGGGATGAAAGTTACAGCTTCAGTGAAATCCGTTTGCAAATCGGAGTGATAGATTAGAATCGAGAGCCAACGGTAAGTTTTCTATGTTAAACCATTACACCATTGAAAAACTGGTTACGTTTGCAATCGAAAGAAAAATGACTATAGTTGAAGAGGTAATGGCCCCTAAACTATGTTCTGGGATGAAAGTTACAGCTTCAGTGAAATCCGTTGCAAATCGGAGTGATAGATTAGAATCGAGAGCCAACGGTAAGTTTTCTATGTTAAACCATTACACCATTGAAAAACTGGTTACGTTTGCAATCGAAAGAAAAATGACTATAGTTGAAGAGGTAATGGCCCCTAAACTATGTTCTGGGATGAAAGTTACAGCTTCAGTGAAATCCGTTTGCAAATCGGAGTGATAGATTAGAATCGAGAGCCAACGGTAAGTTTTCTATGTTAAACCATTACACCATTGAAAAACTGGTTACGTTTGCAATCGAAAGAAAAATGACTATAGTTGAAGAGGTAATGGCCCCTAAACTATGTTCTGGGATGAAAGTTACAGCTTCAGTGAAATCCGTTTGCAAATCGGAGTGATAGATTAGAATCGAGAGCCAACGGTAAGTTTTCTATGTTAAACCATTACACCATTGAAAAACTGGTTACGTTTGCAATCGAAAGAAAAATGACTATAGTTGAAGAGGTAATGGCCCCTAAACTATGTTCTGGGATGAAAGTTACAGCTTCAGTGAAATCCGTTTGCAAATCGGAGTGATAGATTAGAATCGAGAGCCAACGGTAAGTTTTCTATGTTAAACCATTACACCATTGAAAAACTGGTTACGTTTGCAATCGAAAGAAAAATGACTATAGTTGAAGAGGTAATGGCCCCTAAACTATGTTCTGGGATGAAAGTTACAGCTTCAGTGAAATCCGTTTGCAAATCGGAGTGATAGATTAGAATCGAGAGCCAACGGTAAGTTTTCTATGTTAAACCATTACACCATTGAAAAACTGGTTACGTTTGCAATCGAAAGAAAAATGACTATAGTTGAAGAGGTAATGGCCCCTAAACTATGTTCTGGGATGAAAGTTACAGCTTCAGTGAAATCCGTTTGCAAATCGGAGTGATAGATTAGAATCGAGAGCCAACGGTAAGTTTTCTATGTTAAACCATTACACCATTGAAAAACTGGTTACGTTTGCAATCGAAAGAAAAATGACTATAGTTGAAGAGGTAATGGCCCCTAAACTATGTTCTGGGATGAAAGTTACAGCTTCAGTGAAATCCGTTTGCAAATCGGAGTGATAGATTAGAATCGAGAGCCAACGGTAAGTTTTCTATGTTAAACCATTACACCATTGAAAAACTGGTTACGTTTGCAATCGAAAGAAAAATGACTATAGTTGAAGAGGTAATGGCCCCTAAACTATGTTCTGGGATGAAAGTTACAGCTTCAGTGAAATCCGTTTGCAAATCGGAGTGATAGATTAGAATCGAGAGCCAACGGTAAGTTTTCTATGTTAAACCATTACACCATTGAAAAACTGGTTACGTTTGCAATCGAAAGAAAAATGACTATAGTTGAAGAGGTAATGGCCCCTAAACTATGTTCTGGGATGAAAGTTACAGCTTCAGTGAAATCCGTTTGCAAATCGGAGTGATAGATTAGAATCGAGAGCCAACGGTAAGTTTTCTATGTTAAACCATTACACCATTGAAAAACTGGTTACGTTTGCAATCGAAAGAAAAATGACTATAGTTGAAGAGGTAATGGCCCCTAAACTATGTTCTGGGATGAAAGTTACAGCTTCAGTGAAATCCGTTTGCAAATCGGAGTGATAGATTAGAATCGAGAGCCAACGGTAAGTTTTCTATGTTAAACCATTACACCATTGAAAAACTGGTTACGTTTGCAATCGAAAGAAAAATGACTATAGTTGAAGAGGTAATGGCCCCTAAACTATGTTCTGGGATGAAAGTTACAGCTTCAGTGAAATCCGTTTGCAAATCGGAGTGATAGATTAGAATCGAGAGCCAACGGTAAGTTTTCTATGTTAAACCATTACACCATTGAAAAACTGGTTACGTTTGCAATCGAAAGAAAAATGACTATAGTTGAAGAGGTAATGGCCCCTAAACTATGTTCTGGGATGAAAGTTACAGCTTCAGTGAAATCCGTTTGCAAATCGGAGTGATAGATTAGAATCGAGAGCCAACGGTAAGTTTTCTATGTTAAACCATTACACCATTGAAAAACTGGTTACGTTTGCAATCGAAAGAAAAATGACTATAGTTGAAGAGGTAATGGCCCCTAAACTATGTTCTGGGATGAAAGTTACAGCTTCAGTGAAATCCGTTTGCAAATCGGAGTGATAGATTAGAATCGAGAGCCAACGGTAAGTTTTCTATGTTAAACCATTACACCATTGAAAAACTGGTTACGTTGCAATCGAAAGAAAATGACTATAGTTGAAGAGGTAATGGCCCCTAAACTATGTTCTGGGATGAAAGTTACAGCTTCAGTGAAATCCGTTTGCAAATCGGAGTGATAGATTAGAATCGAGAGCCAACGGTAAGTTTTCTATGTTAAACCATTACACCATTGAAAACTGGTTACGTTTGCAATCGAAAGAAAAATGACTATAGTTGAAGAGGTAATGGCCCCTAAACTATGTTCTGGGATGAAAGTTACAGCTTCAGTGAAATCCGTTTGCAAATCGGAGTGATAGATTAGAATCGAGAGCCAACGGTAAGTTTTCTATGTTAAACCATTACACCATTGAAAAACTGGTTACGTTTGCAATCGAAAGAAAAATGACTATAGTTGAAGAGGTAATGGCCCCTAAACTATGTTCTGGGATGAAAGTTACAGCTTCAGTGAAATCCGTTTGCAAATCGGAGTGATAGATTAGAATCGAGAGCCAACGGTAAGTTTTCTATGTTAAACCATTACACCATTGAAAAACTGGTTACGTTTGCAATCGAAAGAAAAATGACTATAGTTGAAGAGGTAATGGCCCCTAAACTATGTTCTGGGATGAAAGTTACAGCTTCAGTGAAATCCGTTTGCAAATCGGAGTGATAGATTAGAATCGAGAGCCAACGGTAAGTTTTCTATGTTAAACCATTACACCATTGAAAAACTGGTTACGTTTGCAATCGAAAGAAAAATGACTATAGTTGAAGAGGTAATGGCCCCTAAACTATGTTCTGGGATGAAAGTTACAGCTTCAGTGAAATCCGTTTGCAAATCGGAGTGATAGATTAGAATCGAGAGCCAACGGTAAGTTTTCTATGTTAAACCATTACACCATTGAAAAACTGGTTACGTTTGCAATCGAAAGAAAAATGACTATAGTTGAAGAGGTAATGGCCCCTAAACTATGTTCTGGGATGAAAGTTACAGCTTCAGTGAAATCCGTTTGCAAATCGGAGTGATAGATTAGAATCGAGAGCCAACGGTAAGTTTTCTATGTTAAACCATTACACCATTGAAAAACTGGTTACGTTTGCAATCGAAAGAAAAATGACTATAGTTGAAGAGGTAATGGCCCCTAAACTATGTTCTGGGATGAAAGTTACAGCTTCAGTGAAATCCGTTTGCAAATCGGAGTGATAGATTAGAATCGAGAGCCAACGGTAAGTTTTCTATGTTAAACCATTACACCATTGAAAAACTGGTTACGTTTGCAATCGAAAGAAAAATGACTATAGTTGAAGAGGTAATGGCCCCTAAACTATGTTCTGGGATGAAAGTTACAGCTTCAGTGAAATCCGTTTGCAAATCGGAGTGATAGATTAGAATCGAGAGCCAACGGTAAGTTTTCTATGTTAAACCATTACACCATTGAAAAACTGGTTACGTTTGCAATCGAAAGAAAAATGACTATAGTTGAAGAGGTAATGGCCCCTAAACTATGTTCTGGGATGAAAGTTACAGCTTCAGTGAAATCCGTTTGCAAATCGGAGTGATAGATTAGAATCGAGAGCCAACGGTAAGTTTTCTATGTTAAACCATTACACCATTGAAAAACTGGTTACGTTTGCAATCGAAAGAAAAATGACTATAGTTGAAGAGGTAATGGCCCCTAAACTATGTTCTGGGATGAAAGTTACAGCTTCAGTGAAATCCGTTTGCAAATCGGAGTGATAGATTAGAATCGAGAGCCAACGGTAAGTTTTCTATGTTAAACCATTACACCATTGAAAAACTGGTTACGTTTGCAATCGAAAGAAAAATGACTATAGTTGAAGAGGTAATGGCCCCTAAACTATGTTCTGGGATGAAAGTTACAGCTTCAGTGAAATCCGTTTGCAAATCGGAGTGATAGATTAGAATCGAGAGCCAACGGTAAGTTTTCTATGTTAAACCATTACACCATTGAAAAACTGGTTACGTTTGCAATCGAAAGAAAAATGACTATAGTTGAAGAGGTAATGGCCCCTAAACTATGTTCTGGGATGAAAGTTACAGCTTCAGTGAAATCCGTTTGCAAATCGGAGTGATAGATTAGAATCGAGAGCCAACGGTAAGTTTTCTATGTTAAACCATTACACCATTGAAAAACTGGTTACGTTTGCAATCGAAAGAAAAATGACTATAGTTGAAGAGGTAATGGCCCCTAAACTATGTTCTGGGATGAAAGTTACAGCTTCAGTGAAATCCGTTTGCAAATCGGAGTGATAGATTAGAATCGAGAGCCAACGGTAAGTTTTCTATGTTAAACCATTACACCATTGAAAAACTGGTTACGTTTGCAATCGAAAGAAAAATGACTATAGTTGAAGAGGTAATGGCCCCTAAACTATGTTCTGGGATGAAAGTTACAGCTTCAGTGAAATCCGTTTGCAAATCGGAGTGATAGATTAGAATCGAGAGCCAACGGTAAGTTTTCTATGTTAAACCATTACACCATTGAAAAACTGGTTACGTTTGCAATCGAAAGAAAAATGACTATAGTTGAAGAGGTAATGGCCCCTAAACTATGTTCTGGGATGAAAGTTACAGCTTCAGTGAAATCCGTTTGCAAATCGGAGTGATAGATTAGAATCGAGAGCCAACGGTAAGTTTTCTATGTTAAACCATTACACCATTGAAAAACTGGTTACGTTTGCAATCGAAAGAAAAATGACTATAGTTGAAGAGGTAATGGCCCCTAAACTATGTTCTGGGATGAAAGTTACAGCTTCAGTGAAATCCGTTTGCAAATCGGAGTGATAGATTAGAATCGAGAGCCAACGGTAAGTTTTCTATGTTAAACCATTACACCATTGAAAAACTGGTTACGTTTGCAATCGAAAGAAAAATGACTATAGTTGAAGAGGTAATGGCCCCTAAACTATGTTCTGGGATGAAAGTTACAGCTTCAGTGAAATCCGTTTGCAAATCGGAGTGATAGATTAGAATCGAGAGCCAACGGTAAGTTTTCTATGTTAAACCATTACACCATTGAAAAACTGGTTACGTTTGCAATCGAAAGAAAAATGACTATAGTTGAAGAGGTAATGGCCCCTAAACTATGTTCTGGGATGAAAGTTACAGCTTCAGTGAAATCCGTTTGCAAATCGGAGTGATAGATTAGAATCGAGAGCCAACGGTAAGTTTTCTATGTTAAACCATTACACCATTGAAAAACTGGTTACGTTTGCAATCGAAAGAAAAATGACTATAGTTGAAGAGGTAATGGCCCCTAAACTATGTTCTGGGATGAAAGTTACAGCTTCAGTGAAATCCGTTTGCAAATCGGAGTGATAGATTAGAATCGAGAGCCAACGGTAAGTTTTCTATGTTAAACCATTACACCATTGAAAAACTGGTTACGTTTGCAATCGAAAGAAAAATGACTATAGTTGAAGAGGTAATGGCCCCTAAACTATGTTCTGGGATGAAAGTTACAGCTTCAGTGAAATCCGTTTGCAAATCGGAGTGATAGATTAGAATCGAGAGCCAACGGTAAGTTTTCTATGTTAAACCATTACACCATTGAAAAACTGGTTACGTTTGCAATCGAAAGAAAAATGACTATAGTTGAAGAGGTAATGGCCCCTAAACTATGTTCTGGGATGAAAGTTACAGCTTCAGTGAAATCCGTTTGCAAATCGGAGTGATAGATTAGAATCGAGAGCCAACGGTAAGTTTTCTATGTTAAACCATTACACCATTGAAAAACTGGTTACGTTTGCAATCGAAAGAAAAATGACTATAGTTGAAGAGGTAATGGCCCCTAAACTATGTTCTGGGATGAAAGTTACAGCTTCAGTGAAATCCGTTTGCAAATCGGAGTGATAGATTAGAATCGAGAGCCAACGGTAAGTTTTCTATGTTAAACCATTACACCATTGAAAAACTGGTTACGTTTGCAATCGAAAGAAAAATGACTATAGTTGAAGAGGTAATGGCCCCTAAACTATGTTCTGGGATGAAAGTTACAGCTTCAGTGAAATCCGTTTGCAAATCGGAGTGATAGATTAGAATCGAGAGCCAACGGTAAGTTTTCTATGTTAAACCATTACACCATTGAAAAACTGGTTACGTTTGCAATCGAAAGAAAAATGACTATAGTTGAAGAGGTAATGGCCCCTAAACTATGTTCTGGGATGAAAGTTACAGCTTCAGTGAAATCCGTTTGCAAATCGGAGTGATAGATTAGAATCGAGAGCCAACGGTAAGTTTTCTATGTTAAACCATTACACCATTGAAAAACTGGTTACGTTTGCAATCGAAAGAAAAATGACTATAGTTGAAGAGGTAATGGCCCCTAAACTATGTTCTGGGATGAAAGTTACAGCTTCAGTGAAATCCGTTTGCAAATCGGAGTGATAGATTAGAATCGAGAGCCAACGGTAAGTTTTCTATGTTAAACCATTACACCATTGAAAAACTGGTTACGTTTGCAATCGAAAGAAAAATGACTATAGTTGAAGAGGTAATGGCCCCTAAACTATGTTCTGGGATGAAGTTACAGCTTCAGTGAAATCCGTTTGCAAATCGGAGTGATAGATTAGAATCGAGAGCCAACGGTAAGTTTTCTATGTTAAACCATTACACCATTGAAAAACTGGTTACGTTTGCAATCGAAAGAAAAATGACTATAGTTGAAGAGGTAATGGCCCCTAAACTATGTTCTGGGATGAAAGTTACAGCTTCAGTGAAATCCGTTTGCAAATCGGAGTGATAGATTAGAATCGAGAGCCAACGGTAAGTTTTCTATGTTAAACCATTACACCATTGAAAAACTGGTTACGTTTGCAATCGAAAGAAAAATGACTATAGTTGAAGAGGTAATGGCCCCTAAACTATGTTCTGGGATGAAAGTTACAGCTTCAGTGAAATCCGTTTGCAAATCGGAGTGATAGATTAGAATCGAGAGCCAACGGTAAGTTTTCTATGTTAAACCATTACACCATTGAAAAACTGGTTACGTTTGCAATCGAAAGAAAAATGACTATAGTTGAAGAGGTAATGGCCCCTAAACTATGTTCTGGGATGAAAGTTACAGCTTCAGTGAAATCCGTTTGCAAATCGGAGTGATAGATTAGAATCGAGAGCCAACGGTAAGTTTTCTATGTTAAACCATTACACCATTGAAAAACTGGTTACGTTTGCAATCGAAAGAAAAATGACTATAGTTGAAGAGGTAATGGCCCCTAAACTATGTTCTGGGATGAAAGTTACAGCTTCAGTGAAATCCGTTTGCAAATCGGAGTGATAGATTAGAATCGAGAGCCAACGGTAAGTTTTCTATGTTAAACCATTACACCATTGAAAAACTGGTTACGTTTGCAATCGAAAGAAAAATGACTATAGTTGAAGAGGTAATGGCCCCTAAACTATGTTCTGGGATGAAAGTTACAGCTTCAGTGAAATCCGTTTGCAAATCGGAGTGATAGATTAGAATCGAGAGCCAACGGTAAGTTTTCTATGTTAAACCATTACACCATTGAAAAACTGGTTACGTTTGCAATCGAAAGAAAAATGACTATAGTTGAAGAGGTAATGGCCCCTAAACTATGTTCTGGGATGAAAGTTACAGCTTCAGTGAAATCCGTTTGCAAATCGGAGTGATAGATTAGAATCGAGAGCCAACGGTAAGTTTTCTATGTTAAACCATTACACCATTGAAAAACTGGTTACGTTTGCAATCGAAAGAAAAATGACTATAGTTGAAGAGGTAATGGCCCCTAAACTATGTTCTGGGATGAAAGTTACAGCTTCAGTGAAATCCGTTTGCAAATCGGAGTGATAGATTAGAATCGAGAGCCAACGGTAAGTTTTCTATGTTAAACCATTACACCATTGAAAAACTGGTTACGTTTGCAATCGAAAGAAAAATGACTATAGTTGAAGAGGTAATGGCCCCTAAACTATGTTCTGGGATGAAAGTTACAGCTTCAGTGAAATCCGTTTGCAAATCGGAGTGATAGATTAGAATCGAGAGCCAACGGTAAGTTTTCTATGTTAAACCATTACACCATTGAAAAACTGGTTACGTTTGCAATCGAAAGAAAAATGACTATAGTTGAAGAGGTAATGGCCCCTAAACTATGTTCTGGGATGAAAGTTACAGCTTCAGTGAAATCCGTTTGCAAATCGGAGTGATAGATTAGAATCGAGAGCCAACGGTAAGTTTTCTATGTTAAACCATTACACCATTGAAAAACTGGTTACGTTTGCAATCGAAAGAAAAATGACTATAGTTGAAGAGGTAATGGCCCCTAAACTATGTTCTGGGATGAAAGTTACAGCTTCAGTGAAATCCGTTTGCAAATCGGAGTGATAGATTAGAATCGAGAGCCAACGGTAAGTTTTCTATGTTAAACCATTACACCATTGAAAAACTGGTTACGTTTGCAATCGAAAGAAAAATGACTATAGTTGAAGAGGTAATGGCCCCTAAACTATGTTCTGGGATGAAAGTTACAGCTTCGGTGAAATCCGTTTGCAAATCGGAGTGATAGATTAGAATCGAGAGCCAACGGTAAGTTTTCTATGTTAAACCATTACACCATTGAAAAACTGGTTACGTTTGCAATCGAAAGAAAAATGACTATAGTTGAAGAGGTAATGGCCCCTAAACTATGTTCTGGGATGAAAGTTACAGCTTCAGTGAAATCCGTTTGCAAATCGGAGTGATAGATTAGAATCGAGAGCCAACGGTAAGTTTTCTATGTTAAACTATTACACCATTGAAAAACTGGTTACGTTTGCAATCGAAAGAAAAATGACTATAGTTGAAGAGGTAATGGCCCCTAAACTATGTTCTGGGATGAAAGTTACAGCTTCAGTGAAATCCGTTTGCAAATCGGAGTGATAGATTAGAATCGAGAGCCAACGGTAAGTTTTCTATGTTAAACCATTACACCATTGAAAAACTGGTTACGTTTGCAATCGAAAGAAAAATGACTATAGTTGAAGAGGTAATGGCCCCTAAACTATGTTCTGGGATGAAAGTTACAGCTTCAGTGAAATCCGTTAGCAAATCGGAGTGATAGATTAGAATCGAGAGCCAACGGTAAGTTTTCTATGTTAAACCATTACACCATTGAAAAACTGGTTACGTTTGCAATCGAAAGAAAAATGACTATAGTTGAAGAGGTAATGGCCCCTAAACTATGTTCTGGGATGAAAGTTACAGCTTCAGTGAAATCCGTTTGCAAATCGGAGTGATAGATTAGAATCGAGAGCCAACGGTAAGTTTTCTATGTTAAACCATTACACCATTGAAAAACTGGTTACGTTTGCAATCGAAAGAAAAATGACTATAGTTGAAGAGGTAATGGCCCCTAAACTATGTTCTGGGATGAAAGTTACAGCTTCAGTGAAATCCGTTTGCAAATCGGAGTGATAGATTAGAATCGAGAGCCAACGGTAAGTTTTCTATGTTAAACCATTACACCATTGAAAAACTGGTTACGTTTGCAATCGAAAGAAAAATGACTATAGTTGAAGAGGTAATGGCCCCTAAACTATGTTCTGGGATGAAAGTTACAGCTTCAGTGAAATCCGTTTGCAAATCGGAGTGATAGATTAGAATCGAGAGCCAACGGTAAGTTTTCTATGTTAAACCATTACACCATTGAAAAACTGGTTACGTTTGCAATCGAAGAAAAATGACTATAGTTGAAGAGGTAATGGCCCCTAAACTATGTTCTGGGATGAAAGTTACAGCTTCAGTGAAATCCGTTTGCAAATCGGAGTGATAGATTAGAATCGAGAGCCAACGGTAAGTTTTCTATTTTAAACCATTACACCATTGAAAAACTGGTTACGTTTGCAATCGAAAGAAAAATGACTATAGTTGAAGAGGTAATGGCCCCTAAACTATGTTCTGGGATGAAAGTTACAGCTTCAGTGAAATCCGTTTGCAAATCGGAGTGATAGATTAGAATCGAGAGCCAACGGTAAGTTTTCTATGTTAAACCATTACACCATTGAAAAACTGGTTACGTTTGCAATCGAAAGAAAAATGACTATAGTTGAAGAGGTAATGGCCCCTAAACTATGTTCTGGGATGAAAGTTACAGCTTCAGTGAAATCCGTTTGCAAATCGGAGTGACAGATTAGAATCGAGAGCCAACGGTAAGTTTTCTATGTTAAACCATTACACCATTGAAAAACTGGTTACGTTTGCAATCGAAAGAAAAATGACTATAGTTGAAGAGGTAATGGCCCCTAAACTATGTTCTGGGATGAAAGTTACAGCTTCAGTGAAATCCGTTTGCAAATCGGAGTGATAGATTAGAATCGAGAGCCAACGGTAAGTTTTCTATGTTAAACCATTACACCATTGAAAAACTGGTTACGTTTGCAATCGAAAGAAAAATGACTATAGTTGAAGAGGTAATGGCCCCTAAACTATGTTCTGGGATGAAAGTTACAGCTTCAGTGAAATCCGTTTGCAAATCGGAGTGATAGATTAGAATCGAGAGCCAACGGTAAGTTTTCTATGTTAAACCATTACACCATTGAAAAACTGGTTACGTTTGCAATCGAAAGAAAAATGACTATAGTTGAAGAGGTAATGGCCCCTAAACTATGTTCTGGGATGAAAGTTACAGCTTCAGTGAAATCCGTTTGCAAATCGGAGTGATAGATTAGAATCGAGAGCCAACGGTAAGTTTTCTATGTTAAACCATTACACCATTGAAAAACTGGTTACGTTTGCAATCGAAAGAAAAATGACTATAGTTGAAGAGGTAATGGCCCCTAAACTATGTTCTGGGATGAAAGTTACAGCTTCAGTGAAATCCGTTTGCAAATCGGAGTGATAGATTAGAATCGAGAGCCAACGGTAAGTTTTCTATGTTAAACCATTACACCATTGAAAAACTGGTTACGTTTGCAATCGAAAGAAAAATGACTATAGTTGAAGAGGTAATGGCCCCTAAACTATGTTCTGGGATGAAAGTTACAGCTTCAGTGAAATCCGTTTGCAAATCGGAGTGATAGATTAGAATCGAGAGCCAACGGTAAGTTTTCTATGTTAAACCATTACACCATTGAAAAACTGGTTACGTTTGCAATCGAAAGAAAAATGACTATAGTTGAAGAGGTAATGGCCCCTAAACTATGTTCTGGGATGAAAGTTACAGCTTCAGTGAAATCCGTTTGCAAATCGGAGTGATAGATTAGAATCGAGAGCCAACGGTAAGTTTTCTATGTTAAACCATTACACCATTGAAAAACTGGTTACGTTTGCAATCGAAAGAAAAATGACTATAGTTGAAGAGGTTATGGCCCCTAAACTATGTTCTGGGATGAAAGTTACAGCTTCAGTGAAATCCGTTTGCAAATCGGAGTGATAGATTAGAATCGAGAGCCAACGGTAAGTTTTCTATGTTAAACCATTACACCATTGAAAAACTGGTTACGTTTGCAATCGAAAGAAAAATGACTATAGTTGAAGAGGTAATGGCCCCTAAACTATGTTCTGGGATGAAAGTTACAGCTTCAGTGAAATCCGTTTGCAAATCGGAGTGATAGATTAGAATCGAGAGCCAACGGTAAGTTTTCTATGTTAAACCATTACACCATTGAAAACTGGTTACGTTTGCAATCGAAAGAAAAATGACTATAGTTGAAGAGGTAATGGCCCCTAAACTATGTTCTGGGATGAAAGTTACAGCTTCAGTGAAATCCGTTTGCAAATCGGAGTGATAGATTAGAATCGAGAGCCAACGGTAAGTTTTCTATGTTAAACCATTACACCATTGAAAAACTGGTTACGTTTGCAATCGAAAGAAAAATGACTATAGTTGAAGAGGTAATGGCCCCTAAACTATGTTCTGGGATGAAA
Source organism: Hyperolius riggenbachi (assembly GCF_040937935.1). Classification (NCBI taxonomy): domain Eukaryota; kingdom Metazoa; phylum Chordata; class Amphibia; order Anura; family Hyperoliidae; genus Hyperolius; species Hyperolius riggenbachi. The sequence continues at coordinate 17,472 of NW_027152636.1, forward strand.
GTTACAGCTTCAGTGAAATCCGTTTGCAAATCGGAGTGATAGATTAGAATCGAGAGCCAACGGTAAGTTTTCTATGTTAAACCATTACACCATTGAAAAACTGGTTACGTTTGCAATCGAAAGAAAAATGACTATAGTTGAAGAGGTAATGGCCCCTAAACTATGTTCTGGGATGAAAGTTACAGCTTCAGTGAAATCCGTTTGCAAATCGGAGTGATAGATTAGAATCGAGAGCCAACGGTAAGTTTTCTATGTTAAACCAACTCCATTTATTTTTATTGAAAATTTTTTACAGTACAGAAGAAAAAGTTATGGTTTGCTTAGAACAGTGTACATGAATTCTTATATAAATTCTTACATAAATTCTTATATGTTAATATAGGTAATATAATAATACAATATTACACGAACCATATAATAATATAATATAACAGCTATAATATAACAAGAATAATATAATAGGTAATCAGCTTTATTAGTAAACATTGCCAGTTCAGATGTTTATTGCAATAATCTAAACACTGTCCCAATAAGTGGAGTAGTCAAGAACAATACTTGACGTAGGTTGCTAATAAATACTGTGTAGTAAGGGGGTTATAATGTGACAGTACTATATCTAGTCTATCAAATTCCACCAAAATTTTGGGTAAGGAGTCTCGTTCCCAAAGAGTATCCCGTGTCTGATTTGGGGTATCTTATTGGAGTTTCTACTCCATAGGATTTATATGTGTGATGCTTTGTATGATCCTCTCAACCTGGAGAATGGGGGAATCTCACCGCCCTACAGAGACTCCAGGGAGTGGTATTGACATATCTAGGGTATCGTATATCACACATGAGTTCATGTGGATACAGGTCTACAGGGACCAAGGAGTTTCTAGTGATTGATTGTGTGGGTCTATGAGTTTATAAATCTATAAATGTTCCAAGGTATCATTCTGTAATGATGATTGTAAGTTGGAAGGTAAATTATTCCTAAACCTAAAACATAAGTGTTGTAACACTAACAAATAGCTATACTAGGTAAAACCTAGGGAACAACTAAACTATTCTATCCTACAAGCTGTGTAGTGTTGCCTTTGTAGATCCGAAGGTCCAGCGTGCGGGGATGTGTGGACTGAGGTGTATGTACACATTAGATATTGTTAGATACAGTCACAACATTCCCATTATGCATATTGTCCATATTTTCAGAAGTAAAAGGAGGTTGGTCTCGTGAGGTAGACACATATCTGTTCATTGGTTGATCCGTGAGAGGATCTATACACTCAAAATTTCAAGAGTTTTGAGCTCTTGTAAACTGTAGGCCAGAGTCGAGCCCTGCTCAGGAAAGACTTTAGTCCACCACTTCGAATTGCCCAAGCTTTTTCGGCTAATAGGTTTGATTCGACAATTCGTAGGATTTCTCCAATTGTTGGAATAACTACAGATTTCCAATTTACAGCAATTTGATTTCTAGTTACGATAAATATATGATTGTATATAAGTCTCTCCTGAGGGGGTAGGTCTCTAATCCCTAGATGTAGTAAAGCCATGCCCGAGGGGATAGCTTGTAAGGACACAGGCAATTTCTTCAGGAATCCCTCTATATTGTTTCTTAGTGTTTTTAGTTTTGGACAATCCCAGAGTATATGACCGATGGAACCCGTCATGTTGCATCCCCTCCAGCAAAGAGGTGAGGTATTCATATCAAATTTGGCTATCTTCTCTGGGGACATGTACCACAGCCATATAGTTTTTATTAGGCCCTCGTAATGGTTTACACAGTGTGAAGATTGCTTTACTGACTTCATAGTCAATTCCAATTCTTCCAGGTCTATCTCAGATCCCAAGTAATCCTGCCAGCTTTCTACTTGCCATTTGGGGAATTTTTCTTTTAGAGTTAGTAAGGCTCTATAAAAAATTGATGTGCCTTTAATGTTTTTTCCTTCTGGTTGAAGCAATTTCTTGATTTGTGGGGTAATAGTGATGGGATTATATCGGTATTTCATTAAAAATTTGTTGATTTTGGGATATATGAGAATATCTGTGGAGGGGATATTATAGATTGACATTAAGTCTTCGAATGACTTAATTTCATGTGTATCCAATAGGTCTGTAATCTCCTTTATACCCAAGTCAACCCAATCTTGTAGATCAATATTTCTGATAACTGAGTTAAGAGCAGTTAGAGGGGTATTTATTTCAATGGCTAAAGATTCTTCCTTGGATAGTTTTAGAAACTCTTTCCATAATTTTACTGTGTTGGCTGTAATAGGATTGTAGCTACTTTGTCTGAACTCCCAGACCAACCTTGAATGTAGGAAGAGTCTGTAAGAGTTGTTTGGGAGTTGTTCTTCTTCTATAGAGAGCCATTGTTTAGTTTTATCTTCTAGCCATATTGCTCTAGATTGATCTAGTAGGGTTGCCTTGTAATAAAGCTCGATATTGGGAACTCCCAGGCCTAAATTGGATGTGTGTGTAGTTAAAATTTTGTTGGAAAATCTAGATTTTTTGTTCAGTAAAATAAATTGGTTGAGTAATTTTTGAAGATTGTTAAAGAAGGTTTGAGGGGCTTTGATTGGTAAGTTCCTGAATAGGTAGAGTAGCTGAGGAAGTATTATCATCTTAAAAGCTGCTGCTCTACCCATCCAGGAATACTCCACTTTGGCCAATGCTTCTAGTTTAGTTTTAAATTTCTTCAACCAGGGATTGTAATTTTCTTTGTATAATTGGTTTATTTGTGGGGTCAAGTATATACCCAGGTATTTTATTGCTGTATCGTTCCAAGAGAAGCTGCAGGATTCCTTGAGAGTAATTTTAGTTTTTTGAGGGATAAAACATGGAAGAATAACTGTTTTCGTTTGGTTGAGTTTATAAAAGGAGATACGAGAAAAGTTATTGAGTTCTGTGGTAGCAGCAGGTAAAGATAATAGTGGTTTCTGAAGAAATAAAATGATATCGTCTGCATATAAACTTAGTTTGGTAGTTGATTGGTTTAATTTTATGCCATGGATTTGGGGGTTGTCTCTTATACTCTGGGCTAAGGGTTCTATAGATAAATTGAAAATTAGTGGCGAGAGGGGGCATCCCTGACGGGTTCCATTCTTAATGTTAAAAGTCTGGGATAGAGAGCCAGAAGAGAGGACCTTCGCAGAGGGCTGAGTATATAAGGCTAATATCGCCTTATGTAGGAAGTTGGGGATTCCGAATTTTGTCAGTACTCTTGATAGGTATAGCCAATTGACTCTGTCGAACGCCTTCTCCGCATCAAGTGATACTAATAGAGTAGGCGTTCGACAGAGCCCAACTCTGTAGATCAAAGCAAGTGCCTTGCGTGTGCCATCAGAAGTTGACCTGTTTCTTGTAAAACCTACCTGGTCGGAATGGAGAAGTTGCGGCATAAAGGGGGTTAACCTATTTGCTATGACTTTAGCATATATTTTTATGTCGGAGTTGAGTAGGGAAATGGGTCTATAGTTAGCAGGATCGGAGGGATCCTTGTCTTCCTTGGGGATGGTAGAAATTAAGGCAGAAAGGGACTCTTTAGGGAAAACACCAGTGATTGCTATATCGTTGAACATATCAGTGAGTGGTTTTGCTAAAATAGTTACAAATTTCTTGAAATATTCATTGATATACCCATCTGGGCCAGGGGCTTTGTCATTCTTGAGAGAGTTTATGGCATAGATTATTTCTTGTTGATTGAAGGGGGACCCTAGTACCTTCTTCTCAAAGTCAGGTAGAGAAGGAAGATTAATTTTATCCAGATAGTTATCTATCTCTTGGGTGTTTGGGTTATGGGTGTTTGGGTCTAGTTCTAAATTATAAAGTTTCTCATAATATATAGCAAGGGAGTCTACAATGTCTTGTGGGTGGTATACAGCAGTATTTGATTGGGGATGGATTATTTTAACTATTCTATGGTGTATTCTTTTACCCTTAATCTTTCTTGCCATAGCCTTTCCTGCTCTATTGTTATCGTAGTACCAGTTTTCCCGGAGAATAGTTTGCCACTTATCGTAGTCATAATACATAATATCTGCCAATTCTTGCCTAGTTTCTTCTAGAATTTTAGTCAAATGGTGTTTTTTATTATTAAAAATTTCTTTTTCTAGGGACTTTATTTTGTGTAGTAATCTGTCTGTAGTTTCTTTTCTTTTTTTCTTTTGTATGGAGCTCAATTTTATGATTACACCTCGCATAACAGCCTTGTGGGCGTTCCACAAGGTTGTCTTGGAGACATCTTTAGTGTCGTTCAACTCAAAATACTCAGCAAGTTCCTTCTTTATAGTGGGTAGAGTGTGCTCAGAATTAAGGATGAATTTGTTCAATTTCCACAATTGGGGGGAAGCGGTAGAGTTTTGTAATTTAAATTTTGTGATTAGAGGAGAATGGTCTGACCATATTCTGGGTAGTATTTCTGTTTCAGTTATTAAAGGCAAAGTGAATCTGTCAGTCAGGCAGTAATCAATGCGAGTAAAGGATTTCTGAACTGGAGAGTAATATGTATATTCACGTGATTTGGGGTGAAAACATCTCCATGAATCATAGAGTTCAAAGGACATCAATGCAGGTTGAAGGATGGAGTGTGCTCTCCTGCTACTAGCTGTACAATCTATCTGGACATCTGCTACTGCATTGAAATCTCCAGACACGAATAGATGTCCTTTTTGGAGAGTGTTGATTTTTTTTAATTTTTTATTAATAAATTTCAGTTGGTGAGAATTTGGAGCATATATGTTTGCGAAAGTATATTCCTGAGAGTTGATCTTTCCTTGTACTATCACTAGTCTACCGTCTTCACTGGTAAAAGTCTCCTCAATCACTAAGCCTAGAGTATCTTTAAAAGCAATACTTACTCCAGCTTTCTTTTTATTACCTTTTAGGGTGGAATGAAAAATATTTGAAAATTGATGGAGTTTGAACTTACTTGCTGAGATTTTGGTTAAATGAGTCTCCTGAATACATACAATGTCTGCCTTATGTTCCTTGATTAATTTCTGTAGTAGAAAACGTTTTCTGTAAGAGTTCAGTCCTCTCACGTTAATAGATAAGATGTTACAGTCTTGCATCATTGTTATTAATGAATTTGCAGTTATACATACTATACCAATTTGTCTTACCATCACGAGACCTCCCTGGGTTGTTCATAGGACTACTGCACGACAGACCTCTATATTCAGAAAGAGTAGTTAGGCAATACAACACTTTACACAGCATATCAAAACAAGCTAAAAACTGAAGAAGAAGAAGCAAAAAGCTGGTGGGCATCCGGTTCTACCCTCCAATTAATTGCTAGCCCGGAGAATGGGGGTCCAAGAGCCTCCCTGCTGAGACTCCAGGCAAAGGAGCCTTAAGTAGGCAGTTAAACTAATCAACCAAAAACCAAAAGTTAAAAGTTAACAGATAACAGGTCTCAGAACTATCAGTTCCAAGAATAGGACTTGATTGGTGGAGCAACCACAAGTGGTTCAGAATCAAGCCGATTCCCTCAGGGGGAAGAAGTGTAGGCCCTAAGGAAAGAGGCTACTTGGGGGAAAAAAGTATGTGGTGAATACCCATCTGCTCATGTGTCCGAAGAAGCCCCGGCAGAATTTCCTTTTTCCGCTTGGTCAGGAGGTGGAGCAGTGTCCATCTGTTGGGTGGTAGCATTCCTGGGAGCTTGTCTTGGAGAAGCCAGCTGTTTGGACAGGGAGACTTGGTATATTGGCTTATCCTTCCTGGGGTCCCTTGGGATGAAAATTGGGATGTCCCATCTAGCCAACAAGTCGCGTGCTTCCTTTGGGCTTCTGGCAGCGTAGATTGTTCCATTGTCATTTATTAGAAGCTTGGGAGGGAATCCCCAGGAGTAATCAATCTTCCTGTGGCGCAAAGTGGTGGTAACTTCTGAAAATTGCCTCCTGGCATGAAGTGTAGCTTGGGAGAGGTCCTGGTAAAGAATAAGGTCCTGATAAGGGCTGGGCAATTTCCTTCCTCCTCTTGTAGCTGAGAGCATTTTTTCCTTAGCATGGAAAAAATGAATTCTTGTGATTACATCACGAGGGAGGTGTTTGGCCACATGTGAGGGTTTTGGCAGTCGGTGGGCCCTATCAATTACTAGCTCGTTCTCTGGGAGGTCTGGAGCGGTGCATTTAAGAATGTCTTTGACATAATCCTTGAGTTCATTGGTGCTTACCGACTCTGGTACTCCTCTAATTTTGATATTGTTCCGGCGATTCCGGTCTTCATTGTCGGATATCTTCTCCTTCATGAACTTATTTTGTTCTTGGAGTTCCTTATGTGCTCCGACAAGATGGTTGTGTGCTATGGTCATCTGCTCCATCCTTCTTTCCAGTTTAAGGAGTCTGGAATCTGTTTCACCAGCAATCTGCGCGACATGGCCTGCTAGTGATTGTAAATCTCTCCTGACATCTCTTATGTCTTCCTGAATGCCAGCTCTAAAGGAAAGCATAAAGTCTTTTAGGAATTGTTGAGTGACCGGTTGGTCTGACACCGGAAAAGATTCCATAGGATCAACCATCTGTAGCTGTTTGTCACTCTTTTGGGGACGTTGGGGGAGAGAGTTGACATTTTGCAATGTTAATGCGACCGTTTGTTCGTTTGGAGAGGAGTACTGCGAACTTCTGGTATGGTCGGATGCGAACGTTCGTTCGCCTGGAACAGTGGGATGCGAAGGATCGGATGCGTCAAAACGTTCGTCTGGATCAGGGGAACGTTCGCGTACCTGCTTCCCGGCGCTCTGGAAGTCCGCATCGGCCTGCTGCTGTACTACAGGTCCCGGCTTCAGTGGGCTCCGCTCGCGGGACTTCTTGGCCTGCCGCTGCCGCTGGAAGGCATCTTCGTCGCTGTCCTCTTCATACAGCGCTACATGGTCCCTGGGGAATGGTGTGAGAAGAGGATTGTACCTGTTTTTTAGCGGTATGGGAGATGGAGTCCTGTAGCTGGATCTCTCCAGGGCCTCTCCTCTGTGATAGCGGTGGCCATCTTGGTTTTCATCCTCATAGAAGGGAGACAGCTTTCTCAGCGCTGGGGAGCTGTAATTCCTCCCTGTTTTCGCTCTTCTGTACTCCCAGTCGCTTCCAGGGTGTCCTGCCATCTTTCTGGGAAAATTTGGGGCTTCTCAGGATGCTTTTAGTCGCTTTTCTAAGGGTTTCAGGCAGAGAGCTCTGGACTCACACAGCCATGCAGCTCAGCAGCCAGCCACGCCCCCCTTTCTATGTTAAACCATTACACCATTGAAAAACTGGTTACGTTTGCAATCGAAAGAAAAATGACTATAGTTGAAGAGGTAATGGCCCCTAAACTATGTTCTGGGATGAAAGTTACAGCTTCAGTGAAATCCGTTTGCAAATCGGAGTGATAGATTAGAATCGAGAGCCAACGGTAAGTTTTCTATGTTAAACCATTACACCATTGAAAAACTGGTTACGTTTGCAATCGAAAGAAAAATGACTATAGTTGAAGAGGTAATGGCCCCTAAACTATGTTCTGGGATGAAAGTTACAGCTTCAGTGAAATCCGTTTGCAAATCGGAGTGATAGATTAGAATCGAGAGCCAACGGTAAGTTTTCTATGTTAAACCATTACACCATTGAAAAACTGGTTACGTTTGCAATCGAAAGAAAAATGACTATAGTTGAAGAGGTAATGGCCCCTAAACTATGTTCTGGGATGAAAGTTACAGCTTCAGTGAAATCCGTTTGCAAATCGGAGTGATAGATTAGAATCGAGAGCCAACGGTAAGTTTTCTATGTTAAACCATTACACCATTGAAAAACTGGTTACGTTTGCAATCGAAAGAAAAATGACTATAGTTGAAGAGGTAATGGCCCCTAAACTATGTTCTGGGATGAAAGTTACAGCTTCAGTGAAATCCGTTTGCAAATCGGAGTGATAGATTAGAATCGAGAGCCAACGGTAAGTTTTCTATGTTAAACCATTACACCATTGAAAAACTGGTTACGTTTGCAATCGAAAGAAAAATGACTATAGTTGAAGAGGTAATGGCCCCTAAACTATGTTCTGGGATGAAAGTTACAGCTTCAGTGAAATCCGTTTGCAAATCGGAGTGATAGATTAGAATCGAGAGCCAACGGTAAGTTTTCTATGTTAAACCATTACACCATTGAAAAACTGGTTACGTTTGCAATCGAAAGAAAAATGACTATAGTTGAAGAGGTAATGGCCCCTAAACTATGTTCTGGGATGAAAGTTACAGCTTCAGTGAAATCCGTTTGCAAATCGGAGTGATAGATTAGAATCGAGAGCCAACGGTAAGTTTTCTATGTTAAACCATTACACCATTGAAAAACTGGTTACGTTTGCAATCGAAAGAAAAATGACTATAGTTGAAGAGGTAATGGCCCCTAAACTATGTTCTGGGATGAAAGTTACAGCTTCAGTGAAATCCGTTTGCAAATCGGAGTGATAGATTAGAATCGAGAGCCAACGGTAAGTTTTCTATGTTAAACCATTACACCATTGAAAAACTGGTTACGTTTGCAATCGAAAGAAAAATGACTATAGTTGAAGAGGTAATGGCCCCTAAACTATGTTCTGGGATGAAAGTTACAGCTTCAGTGAAATCCGTTTGCAAATCGGAGTGATAGATTAGAATCGAGAGCCAACGGTAAGTTTTCTATGTTAAACCATTACACCATTGAAAAACTGGTTACGTTTGCAATCGAAAGAAAAATGACTATAGTTGAAGAGGTAATGGCCCCTAAACTATGTTCTGGGATGAAAGTTACAGCTTCAGTGAAATCCGTTTGCAAATCGGAGTGATAGATTAGAATCGAGAGCCAACGGTAAGTTTTCTATGTTAAACCATTACACCATTGAAAAACTGGTTACGTTTGCAATCGAAAGAAAAATGACTATAGTTGAAGAGGTAATGGCCCCTAAACTATGTTCTGGGATGAAAGTTACAGCTTCAGTGAAATCCGTTTGCAAATCGGAGTGATAGATTAGAATCGAGAGCCAACGGTAAGTTTTCTATGTTAAACCATTACACCATTGAAAAACTGGTTACGTTTGCAATCGAAAGAAAAATGACTATAGTTGAAGAGGTAATGGCCCCTAAACTATGTTCTGGGATGAAAGTTACAGCTTCAGTGAAATCCGTTTGCAAATCGGAGTGATAGATTAGAATCGAGAGCCAACGGTAAGTTTTCTATGTTAAACCATTACACCATTGAAAAACTGGTTACGTTTGCAATCGAAAGAAAAATGACTATAGTTGAAGAGGTAATGGCCCCTAAACTATGTTCTGGGATGAAAGTTACAGCTTCAGTGAAATCCGTTTGCAAATCGGAGTGATAGATTAGAATCGAGAGCCAACGGTAAGTTTTCTATGTTAAACCATTACACCATTGAAAAACTGGTTACGTTTGCAATCGAAAGAAAAATGACTATAGTTGAAGAGGTAATGCCCCTAAACTATGTTCTGGGATGAAAGTTACAGCTTCAGTGAAATCCGTTTGCAAATCGGAGTGATAGATTAGAATCGAGAGCCAACGGTAAGTTTTCTATGTTAAACCATTACACCATTGAAAAACTGGTTACGTTTGCAATCGAAAGAAAAATGACTATAGTTGAAGAGGTAATGGCCCCTAAACTATGTTCTGGGATGAAAGTTACAGCTTCAGTGAAATCCGTTTGCAAATCGGAGTGATAGATTAGAATCGAGAGCCAACGGTAAGTTTTCTATGTTAAACCATTACACCATTGAAAAACTGGTTACGTTTGCAATCGAAAGAAAAATGACTATAGTTGAAGAGGTAATGGCCCCTAAACTATGTTCTGGGATGAAAGTTACAGCTTCAGTGAAATCCGTTTGCAAATCGGAGTGATAGATTAGAATCGAGAGCCAACGGTAAGTTTTCTATGTTAAACCATTACACCATTGAAAAACTGGTTACGTTTGCAATCGAAAGAAAAATGACTATAGTTGAAGAGGTAATGGCCCCTAAACTATGTTCTGGGATGAAAGTTACAGCTTCAGTGAAATCCGTTTGCAAATCGGAGTGATAGATTAGAATCGAGAGCCAACGGTAAGTTTTCTATGTTAAACCATTACACCATTGAAAAAACTGGTTACGTTTGCAATCGAAAGAAAAATGACTATAGTTGAAGAGGTAATGGCCCCTAAACTATGTTCTGGGATGAAAGTTACAGCTTCAGTGAAATCCGTTTGCAAATCGGAGTGATAGATTAGAATCGAGAGCCAACGGTAAGTTTTCTATGTTAAACCATTACACCATTGAAAAACTGGTTACGTTTGCAATCGAAAGAAAAATGACTATAGTTGAAGAGGTAATGGCCCCTAAACTATGTTCTGGGATGAAAGTTACAGCTTCAGTGAAATCCGTTTGCAAATCGGAGTGATAGATTAGAATCGAGAGCCAACGGTAAGTTTTCTATGTTAAACCATTACACCATTGAAAAACTGGTTACGTTTGCAATCGAAAGAAAAATGACTATAGTTGAAGAGGTAATGGCCCCTAAACTATGTTCTGGGATGAAAGTTACAGCTTCAGTGAAATCCGTTTGCAAATCGGAGTGATAGATTAGAATCGAGAGCCAACGGTAAGTTTTCTATGTTAAACCATTACACCATTGAAAAACTGGTTACGTTTGCAATCGAAAGAAAAATGACTATAGTTGAAGAGGTAATGGCCCCTAAACTATGTTCTGGGATGAAAGTTACAGCTTCAGTGAAATCCGTTTGCAAATCGGAGTGATAGATTAGAATCGAGAGCCAACGGTAAGTTTTCTATGTTAAACCATTACACCATTGAAAAACTGGTTACGTTTGCAATCGAAAGAAAAATGACTATAGTTGAAGAGGTAATGGCCCCTAAACTATGTTCTGGGATGAAAGTTACAGCTTCAGTGAAATCCGTTTGCAAATCGGAGTGATAGATTAGAATCGAGAGCCAACGGTAAGTTTTCTATGTTAAACCATTACACCATTGAAAAACTGGTTACGTTTGCAATCGAAAGAAAAATGACTATAGTTGAAGAGGTAATGGCCCCTAAACTATGTTCTGGGATGAAAGTTACAGCTTCAGTGAAATCCGTTTGCAAATCGGAGTGATAGATTAGAATCGAGAGCCAACGGTAAGTTTTCTATGTTAAACCATTACACCATTGAAAAACTGGTTACGTTTGCAATCGAAAGAAAAATGACTATAGTTGAAGAGGTAATGGCCCCTAAACTATGTTCTGGGATGAAAGTTACAGCTTCAGTGAAATCCGTTTGCAAATCGGAGTGATAGATTAGAATCGAGAGCCAACGGTAAGTTTTCTATGTTAAACCATTACACCATTGAAAAACTGGTTACGTTTGCAATCGAAAGAAAAATGACTATAGTTGAAGAGGTAATGGCCCCTAAACTATGTTCTGGGATGAAAGTTACAGCTTCAGTGAAATCCGTTTGCAAATCGGAGTGATAGATTAGAATCGAGAGCCAACGGTAAGTTTTCTATGTTAAACCATTACACCATTGAAAAACTGGTTACGTTTGCAATCGAAAGAAAAATGACTATAGTTGAAGAGGTAATGGCCCCTAAACTATGTTCTGGGATGAAAGTTACAGCTTCAGTGAAATCCGTTTGCAAATCGGAGTGATAGATTAGAATCGAGAGCCAACGGTAAGTTTTCTATGTTAAACCATTACACCATTGAAAAACTGGTTACGTTTGCAATCGAAAGAAAAATGACTATAGTTGAAGAGGTAATGGCCCCTAAACTATGTTCTGGGATGAAAGTTACAGCTTCAGTGAAATCCGTTTGCAAATCGGAGTGATAGATTAGAATCGAGAGCCAACGGTAAGTTTTCTATGTTAAACCATTACACCATTGAAAAACTGGTTACGTTTGCAATCGAAAGAAAAATGACTATAGTTGAAGAGGTAATGGCCCCTAAACTATGTTCTGGGATGAAAGTTACAGCTTCAGTGAAATCCGTTTGCAAATCGGAGTGATAGATTAGAATCGAGAGCCAACGGTAAGTTTTCTATGTTAAACCATTACACCATTGAAAAACTGGTTACGTTTGCAATCGAAAGAAAAATGACTATAGTTGAAGAGGTAATGGCCCCTAAACTATGTTCTGGGATGAAAGTTACAGCTTCAGTGAAATCCGTTTGCAAATCGGAGTGATAGATTAGAATCGAGAGCCAACGGTAAGTTTTCTATGTTAAACCATTACACCATTGAAAAACTGGTTACGTTTGCAATCGAAAGAAAAATGACTATAGTTGAAGAGGTAATGGCCCCTAAACTATGTTCTGGGATGAAAGTTACAGCTTCAGTGAAATCCGTTTGCAAATCGGAGTGATAGATTAGAATCGAGAGCCAACGGTAAGTTTTCTATGTTAAACCATTACACCATTGAAAAACTGGTTACGTTTGCAATCGAAAGAAAAATGACTATAGTTGAAGAGGTAATGGCCCCTAAACTATGTTCTGGGATGAAAGTTACAGCTTCAGTGAAATCCGTTTGCAAATCGGAGTGATAGATTAGAATCGAGAGCCAACGGTAAGTTTTCTATGTTAAACCATTACACCATTGAAAAACTGGTTACGTTTGCAATCGAAAGAAAAATGACTATAGTTGAAGAGGTAATGGCCCCTAAACTATGTTCTGGGATGAAAGTTACAGCTTCAGTGAAATCCGTTTGCAAATCGGAGTGATAGATTAGAATCGAGAGCCAACGGTAAGTTTTCTATGTTAAACCATTACACCATTGAAAAACTGGTTACGTTTGCAATCGAAAGAAAAATGACTATAGTTGAAGAGGTAATGGCCCCTAAACTATGTTCTGGGATGAAAGTTACAGCTTCAGTGAAATCCGTTTGCAAATCGGAGTGATAGATTAGAATCGAGAGCCAACGGTAAGTTTTCTATGTTAAACCATTACACCATTGAAAAACTGGTTACGTTTGCAATCGAAAGAAAAATGACTATAGTTGAAGAGGTAATGGCCCCTAAACTATGTTCTGGGATGAAAGTTACAGCTTCAGTGAAATCCGTTTGCAAATCGGAGTGATAGATTAGAATCGAGAGCCAACGGTAAGTTTTCTATGTTAAACCATTACACCATTGAAAAACTGGTTACGTTTGCAATCGAAAGAAAAATGACTATAGTTGAAGAGGTAATGGCCCCTAAACTATGTTCTGGGATGAAAGTTACAGCTTCAGTGAAATCCGTTTGCAAATCGGAGTGATAGATTAGAATCGAGAGCCAACGGTAAGTTTTCTATGTTAAACCATTACACCATTGAAAAACTGGTTACGTTTGCAATCGAAAGAAAAATGACTATAGTTGAAGAGGTAATGGCCCCTAAACTATGTTCTGGGATGAAAGTTACAGCTTCAGTGAAATCCGTTTGCAAATCGGAGTGATAGATTAGAATCGAGAGCCAACGGTAAGTTTTCTATGTTAAACCATTACACCATTGAAAAACTGGTTACGTTTGCAATCGAAAGAAAAATGACTATAGTTGAAGAGGTAATGGCCCCTAAACTATGTTCTGGGATGAAAGTTACAGCTTCAGTGAAATCCGTTTGCAAATCGGAGTGATAGATTAGAATCGAGAGCCAACGGTAAGTTTTCTATGTTAAACCATTACACCATTGAAAAACTGGTTACGTTTGCAATCGAAAGAAAAATGACTATAGTTGAAGAGGTAATGGCCCCTAAACTATGTTCTGGGATGAAAGTTACAGCTTCAGTGAAATCCGTTTGCAAATCGGAGTGATAGATTAGAATCGAGAGCCAACGGTAAGTTTTCTATGTTAAACCATTACACCATTGAAAAACTGGTTACGTTTGCAATCGAAAGAAAAATGACTATAGTTGAAGAGGTAATGGCCCCTAAACTATGTTCTGGGATGAAAGTTACAGCTTCAGTGAAATCCGTTTGCAAATCGGAGTGATAGATTAGAATCGAGAGCCAACGGTAAGTTTTCTATGTTAAACCATTACACCATTGAAAAACTGGTTACGTTTGCAATCGAAAGAAAAATGACTATAGTTGAAGAGGTAATGGCCCCTAAACTATGTTCTGGGATGAAAGTTACAGCTTCAGTGAAATCCGTTTGCAAATCGGAGTGATAGATTAGAATCGAGAGCCAACGGTAAGTTTTCTATGTTAAACCATTACACCATTGAAAAACTGGTTACGTTTGCAATCGAAAGAAAAATGACTATAGTTGAAGAGGTAATGGCCCCTAAACTATGTTCTGGGATGAAAGTTACAGCTTCAGTGAAATCCGTTTGCAAATCGGAGTGATAGATTAGAATCGAGAGCCAACGGTAAGTTTTCTATGTTAAACCATTACACCATTGAAAAACTGGTTACGTTTGCAATCGAAAGAAAAATGACTATAGTTGAAGAGGTAATGGCCCCTAAACTATGTTCTGGGATGAAAGTTACAGCTTCAGTGAAATCCGTTTGCAAATCGGAGTGATAGATTAGAATCGAGAGCCAACGGTAAGTTTTCTATGTTAAACCATTACACCATTGAAAAACTGGTTACGTTTGCAATCGAAAGAAAAATGACTATAGTTGAAGAGGTAATGGCCCCTAAACTATGTTCTGGGATGAAAGTTACAGCTTCAGTGAAATCCGTTTGCAAATCGGAGTGATAGATTAGAATCGAGAGCCAACGGTAAGTTTTCTATGTTAAACCATTACACCATTGAAAAACTGGTTACGTTTGCAATCGAAAGAAAAATGACTATAGTTGAAGAGGTAATGGCCCCTAAACTATGTTCTGGGATGAAAGTTACAGCTTCAGTGAAATCCGTTTGCAAATCGGAGTGATAGATTAGAATCGAGAGCCAACGGTAAGTTTTCTATGTTAAACCATTACACCATTGAAAAACTGGTTACGTTTGCAATCGAAAGAAAAATGACTATAGTTGAAGAGGTAATGGCCCCTAAACTATGTTCTGGGATGAAAGTTACAGCTTCAGTGAAATCCGTTTGCAAATCGGAGTGATAGATTAGAATCGAGAGCCAACGGTAAGTTTTCTATGTTAAACCATTACACCATTGAAAAACTGGTTACGTTTGCAATCGAAAGAAAAATGACTATAGTTGAAGAGGTAATGGCCCCTAAACTATGTTCTGGGATGAAAGTTACAGCTTCAGTGAAATCCGTTTGCAAATCGGAGTGATAGATTAGAATCGAGAGCCAACGGTAAGTTTTCTATGTTAAACCATTACACCATTGAAAAACTGGTTACGTTTGCAATCGAAAGAAAAATGACTATAGTTGAAGAGGTAATGGCCCCTAAACTATGTTCTGGGATGAAAGTTACAGCTTCAGTGAAATCCGTTTGCAAATCGGAGTGATAGATTAGAATCGAGAGCCAACGGTAAGTTTTCTATGTTAAACCATTACACCATTGAAAAACTGGTTACGTTTGCAATCGAAAGAAAAATGACTATAGTTGAAGAGGTAATGGCCCCTAAACTATGTTCTGGGATGAAAGTTACAGCTTCAGTGAAATCCGTTTGCAAATCGGAGTGATAGATTAGAATCGAGAGCCAACGGTAAGTTTTCTATGTTAAACCATTACACCATTGAAAAACTGGTTACGTTTGCAATCGAAAGAAAAATGACTATAGTTGAAGAGGTAATGGCCCCTAAACTATGTTCTGGGATGAAAGTTACAGCTTCAGTGAAATCCGTTTGCAAATCGGAGTGATAGATTAGAATCGAGAGCCAACGGTAAGTTTTCTATGTTAAACCATTACACCATTGAAAAACTGGTTACGTTTGCAATCGAAAGAAAAATGACTATAGTTGAAGAGGTAATGGCCCCTAAACTATGTTCTGGGATGAAAGTTACAGCTTCAGTGAAATCCGTTTGCAAATCGGAGTGATAGATTAGAATCGAGAGCCAACGGTAAGTTTTCTATGTTAAACCATTACACCATTGAAAAACTGGTTACGTTTGCAATCGAAAGAAAAATGACTATAGTTGAAGAGGTAATGGCCCCTAAACTATGTTCTGGGATGAAAGTTACAGCTTCAGTGAAATCCGTTTGCAAATCGGAGTGATAGATTAGAATCGAGAGCCAACGGTAAGTTTTCTATGTTAAACCATTACACCATTGAAAAACTGGTTACGTTTGCAATCGAAAGAAAAATGACTATAGTTGAAGAGGTAATGGCCCCTAAACTATGTTCTGGGATGAAAGTTACAGCTTCAGTGAAATCCGTTTGCAAATCGGAGTGATAGATTAGAATCGAGAGCCAACGGTAAGTTTTCTATGTTAAACCATTACACCATTGAAAAACTGGTTACGTTTGCAATCGAAAGAAAAATGACTATAGTTGAAGAGGTAATGGCCCCTAAACTATGTTCTGGGATGAAAGTTACAGCTTCAGTGAAATCCGTTTGCAAATCGGAGTGATAGATTAGAATCGAGAGCCAACGGTAAGTTTTCTATGTTAAACCATTACACCATTGAAAAACTGGTTACGTTTGCAATCGAAAGAAAAATGACTATAGTTGAAGAGGTAATGGCCCCTAAACTATGTTCTGGGATGAAAGTTACAGCTTCAGTGAAATCCGTTTGCAAATCGGAGTGATAGATTAGAATCGAGAGCCAACGGTAAGTTTTCTATGTTAAACCATTACACCATTGAAAAACTGGTTACGTTTGCAATCGAAAGAAAAATGACTATAGTTGAAGAGGTAATGGCCCCTAAACTATGTTCTGGGATGAAAGTTACAGCTTCAGTGAAATCCGTTTGCAAATCGGAGTGATAGATTAGAATCGAGAGCCAACGGTAAGTTTTCTATGTTAAACCATTACACCATTGAAAAACTGGTTACGTTTGCAATCGAAAGAAAAATGACTATAGTTGAAGAGGTAATGGCCCCTAAACTATGTTCTGGGATGAAAGTTACAGCTTCAGTGAAATCCGTTTGCAAATCGGAGTGATAGATTAGAATCGAGAGCCAACGGTAAGTTTTCTATGTTAAACCATTACACCATTGAAAAACTGGTTACGTTTGCAATCGAAAGAAAAATGACTATAGTTGAAGAGGTAATGGCCCCTAAACTATGTTCTGGGATGAAAGTTACAGCTTCAGTGAAATCCGTTTGCAAATCGGAGTGATAGATTAGAATCGAGAGCCAACGGTAAGTTTTCTATGTTAAACCATTACACCATTGAAAAACTGGTTACGTTTGCAATCGAAAGAAAAATGACTATAGTTGAAGAGGTAATGGCCCCTAAACTATGTTCTGGGATGAAAGTTACAGCTTCAGTGAAATCCGTTTGCAAATCGGAGTGATAGATTAGAATCGAGAGCCAACGGTAAGTTTTCTATGTTAAACCATTACACCATTGAAAAACTGGTTACGTTTGCAATCGAAAGAAAAATGACTATAGTTGAAGAGGTAATGGCCCCTAAACTATGTTCTGGGATGAAAGTTACAGCTTCAGTGAAATCCGTTTGCAAATCGGAGTGATAGATTAGAATCGAGAGCCAACGGTAAGTTTTCTATGTTAAACCATTACACCATTGAAAAACTGGTTACGTTTGCAATCGAAAGAAAAATGACTATAGTTGAAGAGGTAATGGCCCCTAAACTATGTTCTGGGATGAAAGTTACAGCTTCAGTGAAATCCGTTTGCAAATCGGAGTGATAGATTAGAATCGAGAGCCAACGGTAAGTTTTCTATGTTAAACCATTACACCATTGAAAAACTGGTTACGTTTGCAATCGAAAGAAAAATGACTATAGTTGAAGAGGTAATGGCCCCTAAACTATGTTCTGGGATGAAAGTTACAGCTTCAGTGAAATCCGTTTGCAAATCGGAGTGATAGATTAGAATCGAGAGCCAACGGTAAGTTTTCTATGTTAAACCATTACACCATTGAAAAACTGGTTACGTTTGCAATCGAAAGAAAAATGACTATAGTTGAAGAGGTAATGGCCCCTAAACTATGTTCTGGGATGAAAGTTACAGCTTCAGTGAAATCCGTTTGCAAATCGGAGTGATAGATTAGAATCGAGAGCCAACGGTAAGTTTTCTATGTTAAACCATTACACCATTGAAAAACTGGTTACGTTTGCAATCGAAAGAAAAATGACTATAGTTGAAGAGGTAATGGCCCCTAAACTATGTTCTGGGATGAAAGTTACAGCTTCAGTGAAATCCGTTTGCAAATCGGAGTGATAGATTAGAATCGAGAGCCAACGGTAAGTTTTCTATGTTAAACCATTACACCATTGAAAAACTGGTTACGTTTGCAATCGAAAGAAAAATGACTATAGTTGAAGAGGTAATGGCCCCTAAACTATGTTCTGGGATGAAAGTTACAGCTTCAGTGAAATCCGTTTGCAAATCGGAGTGATAGATTAGAATCGAGAGCCAACGGTAAGTTTTCTATGTTAAACCATTACACCATTGAAAAACTGGTTACGTTTGCAATCGAAAGAAAAATGACTATAGTTGAAGAGGTAATGGCCCCTAAACTATGTTCTGGGATGAAAGTTACAGCTTCAGTGAAATCCGTTTGCAAATCGGAGTGATAGATTAGAATCGAGAGCCAACGGTAAGTTTTCTATGTTAAACCATTACACCATTGAAAAACTGGTTACGTTTGCAATCGAAAGAAAAATGACTATAGTTGAAGAGGTAATGGCCCCTAAACTATGTTCTGGGATGAAAGTTACAGCTTCAGTGAAATCCGTTTGCAAATCGGAGTGATAGATTAGAATCGAGAGCCAACGGTAAGTTTTCTATGTTAAACCATTACACCATTGAAAAACTGGTTACGTTTGCAATCGAAAGAAAAATGACTATAGTTGAAGAGGTAATGGCCCCTAAACTATGTTCTGGGATGAAAGTTACAGCTTCAGTGAAATCCGTTTGCAAATCGGAGTGATAGATTAGAATCGAGAGCCAACGGTAAGTTTTCTATGTTAAACCATTACACCATTGAAAAACTGGTTACGTTTGCAATCGAAAGAAAAATGACTATAGTTGAAGAGGTAATGGCCCCTAAACTATGTTCTGGGATGAAAGTTACAGCTTCAGTGAAATCCGTTTGCAAATCGGAGTGATAGATTAGAATCGAGAGCCAACGGTAAGTTTTCTATGTTAAACCATTACACCATTGAAAAACTGGTTACGTTTGCAATCGAAAGAAAAATGACTATAGTTGAAGAGGTAATGGCCCCTAAACTATGTTCTGGGATGAAAGTTACAGCTTCAGTGAAATCCGTTTGCAAATCGGAGTGATAGATTAGAATCGAGAGCCAACGGTAAGTTTTCTATGTTAAACCATTACACCATTGAAAAACTGGTTACGTTTGCAATCGAAAGAAAAATGACTATAGTTGAAGAGGTAATGGCCCCTAAACTATGTTCTGGGATGAAAGTTACAGCTTCAGTGAAATCCGTTTGCAAATCGGAGTGATAGATTAGAATCGAGAGCCAACGGTAAGTTTTCTATGTTAAACCATTACACCATTGAAAAACTGGTTACGTTTGCAATCGAAAGAAAAATGACTATAGTTGAAGAGGTAATGGCCCCTAAACTATGTTCTGGGATGAAAGTTACAGCTTCAGTGAAATCCGTTTGCAAATCGGAGTGATAGATTAGAATCGAGAGCCAACGGTAAGTTTTCTATGTTAAACCAGTTACACCATTGAAAAACTGGTTACGTTTGCAATCGAAAGAAAAATGACTATAGTTGAAGAGGTAATGGCCCCTAAACTATGTTCTGGGATGAAAGTTACAGCTTCAGTGAAATCCGTTTGCAAATCGGAGTGATAGATTAGAATCGAGAGCCAACGGTAAGTTTTCTATGTTAAACCATTACACCATTGAAAAACTGGTTACGTTTGCAATCGAAAGAAAAATGACTATAGTTGAAGAGGTAATGGCCCCTAAACTATGTTCTGGGATGAAAGTTACAGCTTCAGTGAAATCCGTTTGCAAATCGGAGTGATAGATTAGAATCGAGAGCCAACGGTAAGTTTTCTATGTTAAACCATTACACCATTGAAAAACTGGTTACGTTTGCAATCGAAAGAAAAATGACTATAGTTGAAGAGGTAATGGCCCCTAAACTATGTTCTGGGATGAAAGTTACAGCTTCAGTGAAATCCGTTTGCAAATCGGAGTGATAGATTAGAATCGAGAGCCAACGGTAAGTTTTCTATGTTAAACCATTACACCATTGAAAAACTGGTTACGTTTGCAATCGAAAGAAAAATGACTATAGTTGAAGAGGTAATGGCCCCTAAACTATGTTCTGGGATGAAAGTTACAGCTTCAGTGAAATCCGTTTGCAAATCGGAGTGATAGATTAGAATCGAGAGCCAACGGTAAGTTTTCTATGTTAAACCATTACACCATTGAAAAACTGGTTACGTTTGCAATCGAAAGAAAAATGACTATAGTTGAAGAGGTAATGGCCCCTAAACTATGTTCTGGGATGAAAGTTACAGCTTCAGTGAAATCCGTTTGCAAATCGGAGTGATAGATTAGAATCGAGAGCCAACGGTAAGTTTTCTATGTTAAACCATTACACCATTGAAAAACTGGTTACGTTTGCAATCGAAAGAAAAATGACTATAGTTGAAGAGGTAATGGCCCCTAAACTATGTTCTGGGATGAAAGTTACAGCTTCAGTGAAATCCGTTTGCAAATCGGAGTGATAGATTAGAATCGAGAGCCAACGGTAAGTTTTCTATGTTAAACCATTACACCATTGAAAAACTGGTTACGTTTGCAATCGAAAGAAAAATGACTATAGTTGAAGAGGTAATGGCCCCTAAACTATGTTCTGGGATGAAAGTTACAGCTTCAGTGAAATCCGTTTGCAAATCGGAGTGATAGATTAGAATCGAGAGCCAACGGTAAGTTTTCTATGTTAAACCATTACACCATTGAAAAACTGGTTACGTTTGCAATCGAAAGAAAAATGACTATAGTTGAAGAGGTAATGGCCCCTAAACTATGTTCTGGGATGAAAGTTACAGCTTCAGTGAAATCCGTTTGCAAATCGGAGTGATAGATTAGAATCGAGAGCCAACGGTAAGTTTTCTATGTTAAACCATTACACCATTGAAAAACTGGTTACGTTTGCAATCGAAAGAAAAATGACTATAGTTGAAGAGGTAATGGCCCCTAAACTATGTTCTGGGATGAAAGTTACAGCTTCAGTGAAATCCGTTTGCAAATCGGAGTGATAGATTAGAATCGAGAGCCAACGGTAAGTTTTCTATGTTAAACCATTACACCATTGAAAAACTGGTTACGTTTGCAATCGAAAGAAAAATGACTATAGTTGAAGAGGTAATGGCCCCTAAACTATGTTCTGGGATGAAAGTTACAGCTTCAGTGAAATCCGTTTGCAAATCGGAGTGATAGATTAGAATCGAGAGCCAACGGTAAGTTTTCTATGTTAAACCATTACACCATTGAAAAACTGGTTACGTTTGCAATCGAAAGAAAAATGACTATAGTTGAAGAGGTAATGGCCCCTAAACTATGTTCTGGGATGAAAGTTACAGCTTCAGTGAAATCCGTTTGCAAATCGGAGTGATAGATTAGAATCGAGAGCCAACGGTAAGTTTTCTATGTTAAACCATTACACCATTGAAAAACTGGTTACGTTTGCAATCGAAAGAAAATTGACTATAGTTGAAGAGGTAATGGCCCCTAAACTATGTTCTGGGATGAAAGTTACAGCCTTCAGAGTGAAATCCGTTTGCAATCGAAGCCTCAGTGGAATCGTTGTCGGAGTGATAGATTAGAATCGAGAGCCAACGGAGGATTTACCTTACACAAGTTTTTGCAATCGAAAGAAAAATGACTATAGTTGAAGAGGTAATGGCCCCTAAACTATGTTCTGGGATGAAAGTTACAGCTTCAGTGAAATCCGTTTGCAAATCGGAGTGATAGATTAGAATCGAGAGCCAACGGTAAGTTTTCTATGTTAAACCATTACACCATTGAAAAACTGGTTACGTTTGCAATCGAAAGAAAAATGACTATAGTTGAAGAGGTAATGGCCCCTAAACTATGTTCTGGGATGAAAGTTACAGCTTCAGTGAAATCCGTTTGCAAATCGGAGTGATAGATTAGAATCGAGAGCCAACGGTAAGTTTTCTATGTTAAACCATTACACCATTGAAAAACTGGTTACGTTTGCAATCGAAAGAAAAATGACTATAGTTGAAGAGGTAATGGCCCCTAAACTATGTTCTGGGATGAAAGTTACAGCTTCAGTGAAATCCGTTTGCAAATCGGAGTGATAGATTAGAATCGAGAGCCAACGGTAAGTTTTCTATGTTAAACCATTACACCATTGAAAAACTGGTTACGTTTGCAATCGAAAGAAAAATGACTATAGTTGAAGAGGTAATGGCCCCTAAACTATGTTCTGGGATGAAAGTTACAGCTTCAGTGAAATCCGTTTGCAAATCGGAGTGATAGATTAGAATCGAGAGCCAACGGTAAGTTTTCTATGTTAAACCATTACACCATTGAAAAACTGGTTACGTTTGCAATCGAAAGAAAAATGACTATAGTTGAAGAGGTAATGGCCCCTAAACTATGTTCTGGGATGAAAGTTACAGCTTCAGTGAAATCCGTTTGCAAATCGGAGTGATAGATTAGAATCGAGAGCCAACGGTAAGTTTTCTATGTTAAACCATTACACCATTGAAAAACTGGTTACGTTTGCAATCGAAAGAAAAATGACTATAGTTGAAGAGGTAATGGCCCCTAAACTATGTTCTGGGATGAAAGTTACAGCTTCAGTGAAATCCGTTTGCAAATCGGAGTGATAGATTAGAATCGAGAGCCAACGGTAAGTTTTCTATGTTAAACCATTACACCATTGAAAAACTGGTTACGTTTGCAATCGAAAGAAAAATGACTATAGTTGAAGAGGTAATGGCCCCTAAACTATGTTCTGGGATGAAAGTTACAGCTTCAGTGAAATCCGTTTGCAAATCGGAGTGATAGATTAGAATCGAGAGCCAACGGTAAGTTTTCTATGTTAAACCATTACACCATTGAAAAACTGGTTACGTTTGCAATCGAAAGAAAAATGACTATAGTTGAAGAGGTAATGGCCCCTAAACTATGTTCTGGGATGAAAGTTACAGCTTCAGTGAAATCCGTTTGCAAATCGGAGTGATAGATTAGAATCGAGAGCCAACGGTAAGTTTTCTATGTTAAACCATTACACCATTGAAAAACTGGTTACGTTTGCAATCGAAAGAAAAATGACTATAGTTGAAGAGGTAATGGCCCCTAAACTATGTTCTGGGATGAAAGTTACAGCTTCAGTGAAATCCGTTTGCAAATCGGAGTGATAGATTAGAATCGAGAGCCAACGGTAAGTTTTCTATGTTAAACCATTACACCATTGAAAAACTGGTTACGTTTGCAATCGAAAGAAAAATGACTATAGTTGAAGAGGTAATGGCCCCTAAACTATGTTCTGGGATGAAAGTTACAGCTTCAGTGAAATCCGTTTGCAAATCGGAGTGATAGATTAGAATCGAGAGCCAACGGTAAGTTTTCTATGTTAAACCATTACACCATTGAAAAACTGGTTACGTTTGCAATCGAAAGAAAAATGACTATAGTTGAAGAGGTAATGGCCCCTAAACTATGTTCTGGGATGAAAGTTACAGCTTCAGTGAAATCCGTTTGCAAATCGGAGTGATAGATTAGAATCGAGAGCCAACGGTAAGTTTTCTATGTTAAACCATTACACCATTGAAAAACTGGTTACGTTTGCAATCGAAAGAAAAATGACTATAGTTGAAGAGGTAATGGCCCCTAAACTATGTTCTGGGATGAAAGTTACAGCTTCAGTGAAATCCGTTTGCAAATCGGAGTGATAGATTAGAATCGAGAGCCAACGGTAAGTTTTCTATGTTAAACCATTACACCATTGAAAAACTGGTTACGTTTGCAATCGAAAGAAAAATGACTATAGTTGAAGAGGTAATGGCCCCTAAACTATGTTCTGGGATGAAAGTTACAGCTTCAGTGAAATCCGTTTGCAAATCGGAGTGATAGATTAGAATCGAGAGCCAACGGTAAGTTTTCTATGTTAAACCATTACACCATTGAAAAACTGGTTACGTTTGCAATCGAAAGAAAAATGACTATAGTTGAAGAGGTAATGGCCCCTAAACTATGTTCTGGGATGAAAGTTACAGCTTCAGTGAAATCCGTTTGCAAATCGGAGTGATAGATTAGAATCGAGAGCCAACGGTAAGTTTTCTATGTTAAACCATTACACCATTGAAAAACTGGTTACGTTTGCAATCGAAAGAAAAATGACTATAGTTGAAGAGGTAATGGCCCCTAAACTATGTTCTGGGATGAAAGTTACAGCTTCAGTGAAATCCGTTTGCAAATCGGAGTGATAGATTAGAATCGAGAGCCAACGGTAAGTTTTCTATGTTAAACCATTACACCATTGAAAAACTGGTTACGTTTGCAATCGAAAGAAAAATGACTATAGTTGAAGAGGTAATGGCCCCTAAACTATGTTCTGGGATGAAAGTTACAGCTTCAGTGAAATCCGTTTGCAAATCGGAGTGATAGATTAGAATCGAGAGCCAACGGTAAGTTTTCTATGTTAAACCATTACACCATTGAAAAACTGGTTACGTTTGCAATCGAAAGAAAAATGACTATAGTTGAAGAGGTAATGGCCCCTAAACTATGTTCTGGGATGAAAGTTACAGCTTCAGTGAAATCCGTTTGCAAATCGGAGTGATAGATTAGAATCGAGAGCCAACGGTAAGTTTTCTATGTTAAACCATTACACCATTGAAAAACTGGTTACGTTTGCAATCGAAAGAAAAATGACTATAGTTGAAGAGGTAATGGCCCCTAAACTATGTTCTGGGATGAAAGTTACAGCTTCAGTGAAATCCGTTTGCAAATCGGAGTGATAGATTAGAATCGAGAGCCAACGGTAAGTTTTCTATGTTAAACCATTACACCATTGAAAAACTGGTTACGTTTGCAATCGAAAGAAAAATGACTATAGTTGAAGAGGTAATGGCCCCTAAACTATGTTCTGGGATGAAAGTTACAGCTTCAGTGAAATCCGTTTGCAAATCGGAGTGATAGATTAGAATCGAGAGCCAACGGTAAGTTTTCTATGTTAAACCATTACACCATTGAAAAACTGGTTACGTTTGCAATCGAAAGAAAAATGACTATAGTTGAAGAGGTAATGGCCCCTAAACTATGTTCTGGGATGAAAGTTACAGCTTCAGTGAAATCCGTTTGCAAATCGGAGTGATAGATTAGAATCGAGAGCCAACGGTAAGTTTTCTATGTTAAACCATTACACCATTGAAAAACTGGTTACGTTTGCAATCGAAAGAAAAATGACTATAGTTGAAGAGGTAATGGCCCCTAAACTATGTTCTGGGATGAAAGTTACAGCTTCAGTGAAATCCGTTTGCAAATCGGAGTGATAGATTAGAATCGAGAGCCAACGGTAAGTTTTCTATGTTAAACCATTACACCATTGAAAAACTGGTTACGTTTGCAATCGAAAGAAAAATGACTATAGTTGAAGAGGTAATGGCCCCTAAACTATGTTCTGGGATGAAAGTTACAGCTTCAGTGAAATCCGTTTGCAAATCGGAGTGATAGATTAGAATCGAGAGCCAACGGTAAGTTTTCTATGTTAAACCATTACACCATTGAAAAACTGGTTACGTTTGCAATCGAAAGAAAAATGACTATAGTTGAAGAGGTAATGGCCCCTAAACTATGTTCTGGGATGAAAGTTACAGCTTCAGTGAAATCCGTTTGCAAATCGGAGTGATAGATTAGAATCGAGAGCCAACGGTAAGTTTTCTATGTTAAACCATTACACCATTGAAAAACTGGTTACGTTTGCAATCGAAAGAAAAATGACTATAGTTGAAGAGGTAATGGCCCCTAAACTATGTTCTGGGATGAAAGTTACAGCTTCAGTGAAATCCGTTTGCAAATCGGAGTGATAGATTAGAATCGAGAGCCAACGGTAAGTTTTCTATGTTAAACCATTACACCATTGAAAAACTGGTTACGTTTGCAATCGAAAGAAAAATGACTATAGTTGAAGAGGTAATGGCCCCTAAACTATGTTCTGGGATGAAAGTTACAGCTTCAGTGAAATCCGTTTGCAAATCGGAGTGATAGATTAGAATCGAGAGCCAACGGTAAGTTTTCTATGTTAAACCATTACACCATTGAAAAACTGGTTACGTTTGCAATCGAAAGAAAAATGACTATAGTTGAAGAGGTAATGGCCCCTAAACTATGTTCTGGGATGAAAGTTACAGCTTCAGTGAAATCCGTTTGCAAATCGGAGTGATAGATTAGAATCGAGAGCCAACGGTAAGTTTTCTATGTTAAACCATTACACCATTGAAAAACTGGTTACGTTTGCAATCGAAAGAAAAATGACTATAGTTGAAGAGGTAATGGCCCCTAAACTATGTTCTGGGATGAAAGTTACAGCTTCAGTGAAATCCGTTTGCAAATCGGAGTGATAGATTAGAATCGAGAGCCAACGGTAAGTTTTCTATGTTAAACCATTACACCATTGAAAAACTGGTTACGTTTGCAATCGAAAGAAAAATGACTATAGTTGAAGAGGTAATGGCCCCTAAACTATGTTCTGGGATGAAAGTTACAGCTTCAGTGAAATCCGTTTGCAAATCGGAGTGATAGATTAGAATCGAGAGCCAACGGTAAGTTTTCTATGTTAAACCATTACACCATTGAAAAACTGGTTACGTTTGCAATCGAAAGAAAAATGACTATAGTTGAAGAGGTAATGGCCCCTAAACTATGTTCTGGGATGAAAGTTACAGCTTCAGTGAAATCCGTTTGCAAATCGGAGTGATAGATTAGAATCGAGAGCCAACGGTAAGTTTTCTATGTTAAACCATTACACCATTGAAAAACTGGTTACGTTTGCAATCGAAAGAAAAATGACTATAGTTGAAGAGGTAATGGCCCCTAAACTATGTTCTGGGATGAAAGTTACAGCTTCAGTGAAATCCGTTTGCAAATCGGAGTGATAGATTAGAATCGAGAGCCAACGGTAAGTTTTCTATGTTAAACCATTACACCATTGAAAAACTGGTTACGTTTGCAATCGAAAGAAAAATGACTATAGTTGAAGAGGTAATGGCCCCTAAACTATGTTCTGGGATGAAAGTTACAGCTTCAGTGAAATCCGTTTGCAAATCGGAGTGATAGATTAGAATCGAGAGCCAACGGTAAGTTTTCTATGTTAAACCATTACACCATTGAAAAACTGGTTACGTTTGCAATCGAAAGAAAAATGACTATAGTTGAAGAGGTAATGGCCCCTAAACTATGTTCTGGGATGAAAGTTACAGCTTCAGTGAAATCCGTTTGCAAATCGGAGTGATAGATTAGAATCGAGAGCCAACGGTAAGTTTTCTATGTTAAACCATTACACCATTGAAAAACTGGTTACGTTTGCAATCGAAAGAAAAATGACTATAGTTGAAGAGGTAATGGCCCCTAAACTATGTTCTGGGATGAAAGTTACAGCTTCAGTGAAATCCGTTTGCAAATCGGAGTGATAGATTAGAATCGAGAGCCAACGGTAAGTTTTCTATGTTAAACCATTACACCATTGAAAAACTGGTTACGTTTGCAATCGAAAGAAAAATGACTATAGTTGAAGAGGTAATGGCCCCTAAACTATGTTCTGGGATGAAAGTTACAGCTTCAGTGAAATCCGTTTGCAAATCGGAGTGATAGATTAGAATCGAGAGCCAACGGTAAGTTTTCTATGTTAAACCATTACACCATTGAAAAACTGGTTACGTTTGCAATCGAAAGAAAAATGACTATAGTTGAAGAG
>NW_027152637.1:0-45263 GCF_040937935.1 Hyperolius riggenbachi
AAATCGGAGTGATAGATTAGAATCTAGAGCCAACGGTACGTTTTCTATGTTAAACCATTACACCATTGAAAAACTGGTTACGTTTGCAATCGAAAGAAAAATTACTATAGTTGAAGAGGTAATGGCCCCTAAACTATGTTCTGGGATGAAAAATACAGCTTCAGTGAAATCCGTTTGCAAATCGGAGTGATAGATTAGAATCTAGAGCCAACGGTACGTTTTCTATGTTAAACCATTACACCATTGAAAAACTGGTTACGTTTGCAATCGAAAGAAAAATGACTATAGTTGAAGAGGTAATGGCCCCTAAACTATGTTCTGGGATGAAAGTTACAGCTTCAGTGAAATCCGTTTGCAAATCGGAGTGATAGATTAGAATCTAGAGCCAACGGTACGTTTTCTATGTTAAACCATTACACCATTGAAAAACTGGTTACGTTTGCAATCGAAAGAAAAATGACTATAGTTGAAGAGGTAATGGCCCCTAAACTATGTTCTGGGATGAAAGTTACAGCTTCAGTGAAATCCGTTTGCAAATCGGAGTGATAGATTAGAATCTAGAGCCAACGGTACGTTTTCTATGTTAAACCATTACACCATTGAAAAACTTGTTACGTTTGCAATCGAAAGAAAAATGACTATAGTTGAAGAGGTAATGGCCCCTAAACTATGTTCTGGGATGAAAAATACAGCTTCAGTGAAATCCGTTTGCAAATCGGAGTGATAGATTAGAATCTAGAGCCAACGGTACGTTTTCTATGTTAAACCATTACACCATTGAAAAACTGGTTACGTTTGCAATCGAAAGAAAAATGACTATAGTTGAAGAGGTAATGGCCCCTAAACTATGTTCTGGGATGAAAGTTACAGCTTCAGTGAAATCCGTTTGCAAATCGGAGTGATAGATTAGAATCTAGAGCCAACGGTACGTTTTCTATGTTAAACCATTACACCATTGAAAAACTGGTTACGTTTGCAATCGAAAGAAAAATGACTATAGTTGAAGAGGTAATGGCCCCTAAACTATGTTCTGGGATGAAAGTTACAGCTTCAGTGAAATCCGTTTGCAAATCGGAGTGATAGATTAGAATCTAGAGCCAACGGTACGTTTTCTATGTTAAACCATTACACCATTGAAAAACTGGTTACGTTTGCAATCGAAAGAAAAATGACTATAGTTGAAGAGGTAATGGCCCCTAAACTATGTTCTGGGATGAAAGTTACAGCTTCAGTGAAATCCGTTTGCAAATCGGAGTGATAGATTAGAATCTAGAGCCAACGGTACGTTTTCTATGTTAAACCATTACACCATTGAAAAACTGGTTACGTTTGCAATCGAAAGAAAAATGACTATAGTTGAAGAGGTAATGGCCCCTAAACTATGTTCTGGGATGAAAGTTACAGCTTCAGTGAAATCCGTTTGCAAATCGGAGTGATAGATTAGAATCTAGAGCCAACGGTACGTTTTCTATGTTAAACCATTACACCATTGAAAAACTGGTTACATTTGCAATCGAAAGAAAAATGACTATAGTTGAAGAGGTAATGGCCCCTAAACTATGTTCTGGGATGAAAAATACAGCTTCAGTGAAATCCGTTTGCAAATCGGAGTGATAGATTAGAATCTAGAGCCAACGGTACGTTTTCTATGTTAAACCATTACACCATTGAAAAACTGGTTACGTTTGCAATCGAAAGAAAAATGACTATAGTTGAAGAGGTAATGGCCCCTAAACTATGTTCTGGGATGAAAGTTACAGCTTCAGTGAAATCCGTTTGCAAATCGGAGTGATAGATTAGAATCTAGAGCCAACGGTACGTTTTCTATGTTAAACCATTACACCATTGAAAAACTGGTTACGTTTGCAATCGAAAGAAAAATGAGTATAGTTGAAGAGGTAATGGCCCCTAAACTATGTTCTGGAATGAAAGTTACAGCTTCAGTGAAATCCGTTTGCAAATCGGAGTGATAGATTAGAATCTAGAGCCAACGGTACGTTTTCTATGTTAAACCATTACACCATTGAAAAACTGGTTACGTTTGCAATCGAAAGAAAAATGACTATAGTTGAAGAGGTAATGGCCCCTAAACTATGTTCTGGGATGAAAAATACAGCTTCAGTGAAATCCGTTTGCAAATCGGAGTGATAGATTAGAATCTAGAGCCAACGGTGCGTTTTCTATGTCAAACCATTACACCATTGAAAAACTGGTTACGTTTGCAATCGAAAGAAAAATGACTATAGTTGAAGAGGTAATGGCCCCTAAACTATGTTCTGGGATGAAAGTTACAGCTTCAGTGAAATCCGTTTGCAAATCGGAGTGATAGATTAGAATCTAGAGCCAACGGTACGTTTTCTATGTTAAACCATTACACCATTGAAAAACTGGTTACGTTTGCAATCGAAAGAAAAATGACTATAGTTGAAGAGGTAATGGCCCCTAAACTATGTTCTGGGATGAAAGTTACAGCTTCAGTGAAATCCGTTTGCAAATCGGAGTGATAGATTAGAATCTAGAGCCAACGGTACGTTTTCTATGTTAAACCATTACACCATTGAAAAACTGGTTACGTTTGCAATCGAAAGAAAAATGACTATAGTTGAAGAGGTAATGGCCCCTAAACTATGTTCTGGGATAAAAGTTACAGCTTCAGTGAAATCCGTTTGCAAATCGGAGTGATAGATTAGAATCTAGAGCCAACGGTAAGTTTTCTATGTTAAACCAGTAACAATAGTATTTTTATTGGAATTTTCAAATTTTAACAGTGAGTGCAAAAACAAGTAGATAGGCATATCATAAATCAAATGCAGATCAATTGCAGTAAAATTGAAATTAAACATTGATGTAGATTACTTACATTTGTTTTTTTTTGAGCAGGTGTTTCTAGTTGTTTTTAAGAGGACTTATCTTTATTGATACAAAATATAATATGAAAATATGAACATAAATCTTTATAACCTTCATAAGAAAAAAGAAGAGAATAGTTAAGGAGGAGTAATAAAGTATTGAGTTATTAAAGTTTTACTTTGAAGAGGATAGTGGAGGTATCTAATTGTTGGGAAAATACGCGTAAAACCGGTTTAGAACGCGTATTTGATGTGTAGCTGCTTGTAGTGATTGTACATTATACGTAATGAGCATTGTCAAAGAGCGCGTGTATGCGTATAATGCGTTCTGAACAATTCTTCATATTCTTATGTTGAGTTATGTTTAATTTTTCCAACTATCATCGAGTACTGTCATTGTGTGTTATTTTAGTATTAATTTATGCAAAGTTATTATAGTTATTTTAAATTGTATACTATGGGTTTCTGATTCTCTGTGGGGTCTTGTTAATCAAAAAATTGTTAAATTATTGTTAAATGTGGTATACTGCAATTGTGTTGGAGTTAGTAATGTTTGGTTGTAATGACTGACATATCTGACTACTTGGGTTGGGGTCAATTGGTTAGTCTAAATGCCAAATATCCATTTGACATGTAGAAATCAGGGAAATGATTATGAGGGGGAAGTAGCTCCTACTCAAGGTGTGCATGGCAAGATGGTGGAAGTAGATTTTGTGATTAGTAGGTCTCTCTCAACCTGGGAAATGAGGGACTAACCCTCCACATAGATCCCAGGGAGTAAGACCCGTGTATAGGTTTACCATATTGCCTCAGGTTGCACACCAGGAATAGGCAATGCATGGGGGTGACTTCCTATGTCGTATGGTTGGTTGGTTGGGATTCCAAATATTGTGTTGATGTACAATACTGATTACTAACTACATAAACCTAAACCTAAACCTAACCTATTCTATTCAACTACTCTACTATGCACACTGTCATGACCAGATAACTTAGAGCTTTAGAAGGAAAATAGAGATATAGGATGAACCAAATGGGATGGATGTGCTGGTAAGATCATACGAGTAACATACACACTTATCCTGATGCCACATAAGGAAGAGAAGTGAGATTGTTTAAAAATCTGATAGTTTGGAACTCAAATAAACTGTTGGCCAGAGAGCGGCTTTCTTAAGAAAGGAATTTACATTTCCACACCTGATGGACCAGGCCTTTTCGGCCAAAAGATTGGACTCTACTCTTCTGAGGATTTCCTCCAAAGTTGGTATGTAGGGGGATTTCCAGTATAGAGCTAACAATCCTCTCACCACTATAAATACATGAATGATGATCATTTTTTCCTGAGGGGGAAGAGAGTGAGCACCCAAATTTAACACCGCTAAGCTTGGGGGGATATTTTGTAAAGACATTGGGAGTTGTTGGAGAAAGGTCCCAATATCTTTCCACATGTTCTGGAGCTTGGGGCACTCCCAAAGGATATGTTCCATGGTACCCGCCAGGTTGCAGCCCCTCCAACACAGGGGGGATGTATGGGTATCAAATTTACTTATCTTTTCGGGGGTTAGATACCACCGCCAAATGCTTTTTAGTAAACTCTCATGGTGTCCCACACAGTGAGAAACCTTTTTGAGTGCTTTGACGGCCATCTCCCATTCCTCCACACCCACTTCAGCTTCATCTCCCAGCCAGTCCTGCCACCTGGTTAGTTGCCATTTGGGGAAAGTTTCTTTTAGGTCTAGTAAAGTTCTATAAAATATTGAGGTTCCTTTTAAATGAGTGTTTTCTAATTGAATGAGTTTTATAATTTTGGGTTCTAAGGTGATGGGGGTATAAGGATGTTTATTAAAAAATCTAGCTACTCTATCATAGGTGGGTTTCTCTGTTGATGGGATTCCATATGTTTCTGTTAAGTCTTCAAGGGATCTTATTCCGGAATCTCCCAACAGATCTTCTATGGATTTTAATCCATGGTCAGTCCAGGTCTCCAAATTCAAGTTCTTTATAGCTGCATGCAAAGTGTCTAGGGAAGTTGGTACTGTCACTGCCATCGTCTCGTTTTTGCTCAAGTTAGTTAGTTCTTTCCATAGTCTAAGAGAGTTGGCAGTGACCGGGTTCTGGATATGTTGTTGGATTTTCCAGGTCAATCTGGATTCTAGAAACTCTCTAAATGATTTTAGTGGTAGTTGCTCTTCCTCAATAACAACCCATTGTTTTGTGGAATCTTTTATCCAGATTGACCTGGATTGGTCCAGAACTGTGGCCTTGTAATAAAGTTCCACATTTGGTGCACCTAGACCCATATTGGAGATGTGTGATGTTAATATTTTATTGGAGAACCTGGCCTTTCTGTTTCTTAGAAAATATCGATTTAATTGTTTTTGTAATTCTGTGAAGAATTTTTGGGGAACTCTTATTGGGAGATTCCGGAACAGGTAGAGGAGTTGGGGAAGGATCATCATTTTAAATGCTGCAATTCTACCTAGCCATGAAAATTCTACTTTGGAAAGGGATTCTAACTTATCTTTAATTTTGGATAACCAAGGGCCGTAGTTTTCTCTATAAATCTGTGCAATGGTTGGGGTGAGTTGAATACCAAGATATTTAATGGATTTCTCGTTCCAGGTGTACTGGCAGGACTGCTTAAGAGTTTCTTTCATCTTAGCAGGTATGAAGCAAGGGAGAATGACCGTCTTTTGCTCATTGAGCTTGTAATATGATACTGTTGAGAACTCATCAAGTTCCTCTGTTGCATTTGGCAGTGATATCGAGGGTTTTTGGATAAATAGTATCACATCGTCTGCGTAGAGGCTTAATTTAGTGGAATAGTTACCAATCTTAATACCGTGGATATTGGGATTATTTCTAATTTTTTGTGCAAGGGGTTCCAATGTCAAATTAAAAATTAAGGGGGAGAGAGGACAACCCTGGCGGGTACCATTGGTGATGTTAAAAGGTGAGGAGACAGAGCCAGAAGAGGCAACACAAGCGGATGGGCAGGTATATAACGCTAGGATGGCACCATGGAGGAAGTCTGGTATTCCAAATTTGGAAAGAACTCTGGACATATATAGCCAGTTAACTCTGTCGAACGCCTTCTCCGCGTCTAAAGAGACGAGGAGGGTAGGCGTCCGACAGAGCTTGATCTGATGGAGTATGGCGAGGGCCTTTCTTGTGCCGTCGTTTGTTGACCTACCTCTAATAAAACCTACCTGGTCTGAATTAATAAGCTGGGGCATTAGGGGGGATAATCTGTTAGCAATAATTTTGGCATATATCTTTACGTCAGTGTTGAGGAGTGAAATAGGTCTATAGCTACTGGGGTCTGCAGGGTTTTTGTCTTCTTTAGGGATAGTGGATATGAAGGCGGTTAAAGATTCTTTGGGGAAACTACGTTGGGTGGCTATTTCGTTAAACATATTAGTTAGGGGCTTGGATAAGATACTGACAAATTTTTTATAATAATCGTTTATGTAACCATCTGGGCCTGGGGCTTTATCTCTTTTTAAGGTGTTAATGACATTTTCTACTTCAGCTTGGGAAAAGGGGGTAGAAAGATATTTCTTTTCAAAATCAGATAGTGAGGGGAGGTTTACTTTATCTAAATATTTATCAATTTTTTGTGGGGTTGGGGAGGGGATGTTGGGGTCTAATTCTAAATTATATAGGCCTTCATAATACTTGGCTAACGCTTCTACTATATCTTTAGGGTGATGCACTTCTGTTTTTGTTAGGGGATGTTTCATCTTCAAAATTCTTTGGGAAATTCTTTGGCCTTTGATCTTCCGGGCCATTGCTTTACCAGCTTTGTTTCCTCCATGGTACCAATCCTCTCTTAGTCTAGTCTGCCATTTATCATACTCATAGTACATACACTCTGCCAGCTCCTGTCTCCTCTCCTCCAGTTCCTTGGTCAGTCCTTTTTTATTTTTGCTGAATATCTCCACTTCCAATGATCTGATTTTGTTTAATAAAAGGTCTGTTTTTTCTCTTACTTTCTTTTTGTGTATAGCTCCTTGTTTCATGAGAACTCCTCTCATGAATGCCTTGTGTGCATTCCATAAGGAGACCCTGGAGGTTACACTAGCATCATTAAAGTGGAAATATTCCAGCAATTCGTTTTTTATAAGGGGAAAAATGTGTTCTGAGTTAATTAGAAATTTGTTTAGTTTCCAGTTGGTCTGTTTGGGGGAAGCGTCTTTTAAGTAGAATTTGACTGTGAGAGGGGAGTGATCGGACCAAATTCTTGAACCAATAGTAATGTCTGAGACCAGTGGTAGAGAGAATCTGTCGGTTAAACAATGGTCTATCCTAGTGAAGGACTGGTAGATTGGCGAATAAAAACTGTAACCCTTTTCCTTGGGGTGAATACACCTCCAAGTGTCAAATAATTCATTCTTGATTAGTGAGGGCAGGAGTATGGATTGGGCTCTTCTTGTTTGTGATGTTGAGTCTAATAGGGGGTCGACTACTGCATTCATGTCTCCTACTATAAATAAATTACCTTTTTGGAATTTTTGTATTTTTTGGAATGTTTTATTAAGAAATTTAACTTGATGGTGATTGGGGGCATAAATATTGGCAAACGTAAAATTTTGGGAGTTAATAGTCCCAGCAATCATCACCAATCTACCGTCCTCACTACAATGTGACCTCTCCACCACCAGTCCCAGAGTATCCCTGATTGCGATACAAACTCCCGCTTTCCTTTTGTCTCTGAATGTTGAGTGGAAAACCGTAGAATAGTTGTGGATTTTTAATCTAGATGCAGATATTTTTGATAAATGAGTTTCTTGTAGACAAATAATGTCTGGTTTTTGTTCTTTGGTTAGTTTATTTAGTAAATATCTTTTCCTATAAGAGTTTAACCCTCTGACATTCAGAGACAAAAGTTGGCAATCACTCATGATACCTCGTATTATGCTGTAAAATACCTATGAAGCAAACGTCCCCTTTATCAAACAGATAAAATAGAAAAAGCAGAAAACATGAGTTGTTATCATAAAACCTTATCTTACCAGAACGTCCGTATATCTCGGCTCTGAGGAAAAAGAGTTTAGTTAGTGGACATGACAGTGTGCAAACCTTAATACTAATAAAAAATAATAAAGGAAACAGAAGAGAAGTCAGGGTAAGGCCGAGGTGGGCACGCAGAGGCATCCGGTTCTACCCGTGCGTACCCCCCTTAAATTGACCCAACCCTGTGTCTCTACTCCTTAAAGAGGGGTAGAGAAAGGATGAGAAATAACTATAACAATAAACTTAATAGGAAGTACAGAAAAAGAACAGGAAGTCTAAACTTCCAAAAAACAGTCAATGACCTTACGGTCAGTGTCCACCGGTGTGGACGTCCAGTGTGACTGACCACCTACAGGAAAGGAATTCCTAAGGGGGTAAGTCTAGTTGGGGGAAAGTTCCGTGGGGGATCACCCATAGTTCAGGTGGTACCCGTGGCTTCCCCAGCTTTGAGTTGTTCTTCTACATTCAAAGGTGGGGTGGTGTCCATCGATGTTGGGAGTTGTCTCGGCTTGGGAGAGATAGGAGGGCGGAATGATCTGTCTCTGACTGGATCTCTTGGGATGAAAACAGGGATCTCCCACTTGGCCAGCAAATCAAGGCCTTCATCAGGGGTTTTAACAATGTGTGTGGTACCATGGTCAAAAATTATCAGTTTGGGGGGGAACCCCCAATTGTAAGGAATCTTTCTGTACCTCAGTGTAGTTGTCACCTGTGAGAAGTCTCTTCTGGTTTTCAATGTAGCCTGAGATAGATCCTGGAACAGGGAAAGGTCTTTGTACTCTCCTGGAAGTTTCTTTCCCTCTCTTGTTGCCGCCAGTAACTTCTCCTTGACATGAAAGAAATGGATCCTTGTTATGACGTCTCTTGGTAGGTTCTTTCCTAGATGGGCCGGTTTGGGAAGTCTGTGGGCCCTATCCACTGTGAGCTCACTTTGATTGAGGTCAGGAAGTGTGGCGTGTAGGATGTCTGCTACATAAGCATTCAGCTGGTCATTGGCGACAGTTTCAGGGACCCCTCTTATTTTTATGTTATTCCTCCTGTTTCTGTCTTCCCCATCTGCTATCTTTTCCTTCATCCACTTGTTCTCATCCGCTAGTTGTTTATGTGCATCCACCAGGACATTATAATTTTTGGACATTTCAATCACCTTATTTTCCAGTAGGCAGATCCTCTGGTCTGTGTCAGCAGCGAATACCTCAACATTGCCTGCGAGTGCGTTTAGGTCTGCTCTGGTGCCTGTAATATTGTCACTTAGCATCTGGCTGAAGGAGAGCATAAAGTTTTTGAAGAATTGCTGTGACATAGGTTCTTCAGATGCAGGGAATGCGGCCAGTGTGCTAAATATGTTTTCTGGTGGGTGACGTTGTGCAGTTGGGGATGGATGGATGGGTGGATGAGGTTGTTGCTCAGCGAGCGTCTGCTGTTCGGGATAGGTGGTTGGGTGGGACTGCTGTTCAGATGGGCTAGGAGTAGAGTGCGGTGTGAGTCCTACCTTGGGGTCTCCAGATTCGGATTTCCGTATGCGGTCGGATTCGAATTTTCGTATATAGTCGGATTTCCGTACGGAATCGCGTTGTAATCCGGAAGTTTGTGGCGTCTTCAGCGGGCTTCGCTCTCTGTTGTCCTCTGCCGATCTCCGCATGCCATATTCCTCCTCACTTTCCTCCTCCAGTATGTCCGCTCTGTCTCTCCTTCCCTGGGGAGTGAATAAAAGGCTGTACCTGTTCCTCTGGTCTAGCGGTGGAGGGGTCCTGTAGTTAGCCTCCTGATGCAGGCTGGGCCTGTAATGGCCGGCGCCATCTTGGTTTTCCTCAGTAAAGAACGTGGAGAGCTTCCTGGGGACTGAATTGCTCTGTTTCTGCTGTCTTTGAGACACTCTCCGGTAGCCTGAAGCCATCCTGGGATGTTCACCCACCTTTTTGTGTTGTTTTGGGGCTTTCTGGGTTGCTTTAGGTCGCTCTAAAGGGTGATCACAGCAGGAGCTCAGGGATCAAGCCTCCATTCAGCTCTGCTGCGTAGCCACGCCCCCCTTTCTATGTTAAACCATTACACCATTGAAAAACTGGTTACGTTTGCAATCGAAAGAAAAATGACTATAGTTGAAGAGGTAATGGCCCCTAAACTATGTTCTGGGATGAAAAATACAGCTTCAGTGAAATCCGTTTGCAAATCGGAGTGATAGATTAGAATCTAGAGCCAACGGTACGTTTTCTATGTTAAACCATTACACCATTGAAAAACTGGTTACGTTTGCAATCGAAAGAAAAATGACTATAGTTGAAGAGGTAATGGCCCCTAAACTATGTTCTGGGATGAAAGTTACAGCTTCAGTGAAATCCGTTTGCAAATCGGAGTGATAGATTAGAATCTAGAGCCAACGGTACGTTTTCTATGTTAAACCATTACACCATTGAAAAACTGGTTACGTTTGCAATCGAAAGAAAAATGACTATAGTTGAAGAGGTAATGGCCCCTAAACTATGTTCTGGGATGAAAGTTACAGCTTCAGTGAAATCCGTTTGCAAATCGGAGTGATAGATTAGAATCTAGAGCCAACGGTACGTTTTCTATGTTAAACCATTACACCATTGAAAAACTGGTTACGTTTGCAATCGAAAGAAAAATGACTATAGTTGAAGAGGTAATGGCCCCTAAACTATGTTCTGGGATGAAAGTTACAGCTTCAGTGAAATCCGTTTGCAAATCGGAGTGATAGATTAGAATCTAGAGCCAACGGTACGTTTTCTATGTTAAACCATTACACCATTGAAAAACTGGTTACATTTGCAATCGAAAGAAAAATGACTATAGTTGAAGAGGTAATGGCCCCTAAACTATGTTCTGGGATGAAAAATACAGCTTCAGTGAAATCCGTTTGCAAATCGGAGTGATAGATTAGAATCTAGAGCCAACGGTACGTTTTCTATGTTAAACCATTACACCATTGAAAAACTGGTTACGTTTGCAATCGAAAGAAAAATGACTATAGTTGAAGAGGTAATGGCCCCTAAACTATGTTCTGGGATGAAAGTTACAGCTTCAGTGAAATCCGTTTGCAAATCGGAGTGATAGATTAGAATCTAGAGCCAACGGTACGTTTTCTATGTTAAACCATTACACCATTGAAAAACTGGTTACGTTTGCAATCGAAAGAAAAATGACTATAGTTGAAGAGGTAATGGCCCCTAAACTATGTTCTGGGATGAAAAATACAGCTTCAGTGAAATCCGTTTGCAAATCGGAGTGATAGATTAGAATCTAGAGCCAACGGTACGTTTTCTATGTTAAACCATTACACCATTGAAAAACTGGTTACGTTTGCAATCGAAAGAAAAATGACTATAGTTGAAGAGGTAATGGCCCCTAAACTATGTTCTGGGATGAAAGTTACAGCTTCAGTGAAATCCGTTTGCAAATCGGAGTGATAGATTAGAATCTAGAGCCAACGGTAAGTTTTCTATGTTAAACCATTACACCATTGAAAAACTGGTTACGTTTGCAATTGAAAGAAAAATGACTGTAGTTGAAGAAGTAATGGCCCCTAAACTATGTTCTGGGATGAAAGTTACAGCTTCAGTGAAATCCGTTTGCAAATCGGAGTGATAGATTAGAATCTAGAGCCAACGGTAAGTTTT
This sequence comes from Hyperolius riggenbachi, assembly GCF_040937935.1. NCBI lineage: Eukaryota > Metazoa > Chordata > Amphibia > Anura > Hyperoliidae > Hyperolius > Hyperolius riggenbachi. The sequence continues at coordinate 11,501 of NW_027152637.1, forward strand.
CTATGTTAAACCATTACACCATTGAAAAACTGGTTACGTTTGCAATTGAAAGAAAAATGACTATAGTTGAAGAAGTAATGGCCCCTAAACTATGTTCTGGGATGAAAGTTACAGCTTCAGTGAAATCCGTTTGCAAATCGGAGTGATAGATTAGAATCTAGAGCCAACGGTAAGTTTTCTATGTTAAACCATTACGCCATTGAAAAACTGGTTACGTTTGCAATTGAAAGAAAAATGACTATAGTTGAAGAAGTAATGGCCCCTAAACCATGTTCTGGGATGAAAGTTACAGCTTCAGTGAAATCCGTTTGCAAATCGGAGTGATAGATTAGAATCTAGAGCCAACGGTACGTTTTCTATGTTAAACCATTACACCATTGAAAAACTGGTTACGTTTGCAATCGAAAGAAAAATGACTATAGTTGAAGAGGTAATGGCCCCTAAACTATGTTCTGGGATGAAAAATACAGCTTCAGTGAAATCCGTTTGCAAATTGGAGTGATAGATTAGAATCTAGAGCCAACGGTACGTTTTCTATGTTAAACCATTACACCATTGAAAAACTGGTTACGTTTGCAATCGAAAGAAAAATGACTATAGTTGAAGAGGTAATGGCCCCTAAACTATGTTCTGGGATGAAAGTTACAGCTTCAGTGAAATCCGTTTGCAAATCGGAGTGATAGATTAGAATCTAGAGCCAACGGTACGTTTTCTATGTTAAACCATTACACAATTGAAAAACTGGTTACGTTTGCAATCGAAAGAAAAATGACTATAGTTGAAGAGGTAATGGCCCCTAACCTATGTTCTGGGATGAAAGTTACAGCTTCAGTGAAATCCGTTTGCAAATCGGAGTGATAGATTAGAATCTAGAGCCAACGGTAAGTTTTCTATGTTAAACCATTACACCATTGAAAAACTGGTTACGTTTGCAATTGAAAGAAAAATGACTATAGTTGAAGAAGTAATGGCCCCTAAACCATGTTCTGGGATGAAAGTTACAGCTTCAGTGAAATCCGTTTGCAAATCGGAGTGATAGATTCGAATCTAGAGCCAACGGTAAGTTATCTATGTTAAACCATTACACCATTGAAAAACTGGTTACGTTTGCAATTGAAAGAAAAATGACTATAGTTGAAGAAGTAATGGCCCCTAAACTATGTTCTGGGATGAAAGTTACAGCTTCAGTGAAATCCGTTTGCAAATCGGAGTGATAGATTAGAATCGAGAGCCAACGGTAAGTTTTCTATGTTAAACCATTACACCATTGAAAAATTGGTTACGTTTGCAATTGAAAGAAAAATGACTATAGTTGAAGAAGTAATGGCCCCTAAACTATGTTCTGGGATGAAAGTTACAGCTTCAGTGAAATCCGTTTGCAAATCGGAGTGATAGATTAGAATCTAGAGCCAACGGTAAGTTTTCTATGTTAAACCATTACGCCATTGAAAAACTGGTTACGTTTGCAATTGAAAGAAAAATGACTATAGTTGAAGAAGTAATGGCCCCTAAACCATGTTCTGGGATGAAAGTTACAGCTTCAGTGAAATCCGTTTGCAAATCGGAGTGATAGATTAGAATCTAGAGCCAACGGTACGTTTTCTATGTTAAACCATTACACCATTGAAAAACTGGTTACGTTTGCAATCGAAAGAAAAATGACTATAGTTGAAGAGGTAATGGCCCCTAAACTATGTTCTGGGATGAAAGTTACAGCTTCAGTGAAATCCGTTTGCAAATCGGAGTGATAGATTAGAATCTAGAGCCAACGGTACGTTTTCTATGTTAAACCATTACACCATTGAAAAACTGGTTACGTTTGCAATCGAAAGAAAAATGACTATAGTTGAAGAGGTAATGGCCCCTAAACTATGTTCTGGGATGAAAAATACAGCTTCAGTGAAATCCGTTTGCAAATTGGAGTGATAGATTAGAATCTAGAGCCAACGGTACGTTTTCTATGTTAAACCATTACACCATTGAAAAACTGGTTACGTTTGCAATCGAAAGAAAAATGACTATAGTTGAAGAGGTAATGGCCCCTAAACTATGTTCTGGGATGAAAGTTACAGCTTCAGTGAAATCCGTTTGCAAATCGGAGTGATAGATTAGAATCTAGAGCCAACGGTACGTTTTCTATGTTAAACCATTACACAATTGAAAAACTGGTTACGTTTGCAATCGAAAGAAAAATGACTATAGTTGAAGAGGTAATGGCCCCTAAACTATGTTCTGGGATGAAAAATACAGCTTCAGTGAAATCTGTTTGCAAATCGGAGTGATAGATTAGAATCTAGAGCCAACGGTACGTTTTCTATGTTAAACCATTACACCATTGAAAAACTGGTTACGTTTGCAATCGAAAGAAAAATGACTATAGTTGAAGAGGTAATGGCCCCTAAACTATGTTCTGGGATGAAAGTTACAGCTTCAGTGAAATCCGTTTGCATCGGAGTGATAGATTAGAATCTAGAGCCAACGGTACGTTTTCTATGTTAAACCATTACACCATTGAAAAACTGGTTACGTTTGCAATCGAAAGAAAAATGACTATAGTTGAAGAGGTAATGGCCCCTAAACTATGTTCTGGGATGAAAAATACAGCTTCAGTGAAATCCGTTTGCAAATCGGAGTGATAGATTAGAATCTAGAGCCAACGGTACGTTTTCTATGTTAAACCATTACACCATTGAAAAACTGGTTACGTTTGCAATCGAAAGAAAAATGAGTATAGTTGAAGAGGTAATGGCCCCTAAACTATGTTCTGGGATGAAAGTTACAGCTTCAGTGAAATCCGTTTGCAAATCGGAGTGATAGATTAGAATCTAGAGCCAACGGTACGTTTTCTATGTTAAACCATTACACCATTGAAAAACTGGTTACGTTTGCAATCGAAAGAAAAATGACTATAGTTGAAGAGGTAATGGCCCCTAAACTATGTTCTGGGATGAAAAATACAGCTTCAGTTAAATCCGTTTGCAAATCGGAGTGATAGATTAGAATCTAGAGCCAACGGTGCGTTTTCTATGTCAAACCATTACACCATTGAAAAACTGGTTACGTTTGCAATCGAAAGAAAAATGACTATAGTTGAAGAGGTAATGGCCCCTAAACTATGTTCTGGGATGAAAGTTACAGCTTCAGTGAAATCCGTTTGCAAATCGGAGTGATAGATTAGAATCTAGAGCCAACGGTACGTTTTCTATGTTAAACCATTACACCATTGAAAAACTGGTTACGTTTGCAATCGAAAGAAAAATGAGTATAGTTGAAGAGGTAATGGCCCCTAAACTATGTTCTGGGATGAAAGTTACAGCTTCAGTGAAATCCGTTTGCAAATCGGAGTGATAGATTAGAATCTAGAGCCAACGGTACGTTTTCTATGTTAAACCATTACACCATTGAAAAACTGGTTACGTTTGCAATCGAAAGAAAAATGACTATAGTTGAAGAGGTAATGGCCCCTAAACTATGTTCTGGGATGAAAAATACAGCTTCAGTTAAATCCGTTTGCAAATCGGAGTGATAGATTAGAATCTAGAGCCAACGGTGCGTTTTCTATGTCAAACCATTACACCATTGAAAAACTGGTTACGTTTGCAATCGAAAGAAAAATGACTATAGTTGAAGAGGTAATGGCCCCTAAACTATGTTCTGGGATGAAAGTTACAGCTTCAGTGAAATCCGTTTGCAAATCGGAGTGATAGATTAGAATCTAGAGCCAACGGTACGTTTTCTATGTTAAACCATTACACCATTGAAAAACTGGTTACGTTTGCAATCGAAAGAAAAATGACTATAGTTGAAGAGGTAATGGCCCCTAAACTATGTTCTGGGATGAAAGTTACAGCTTCAGTGAAATCCGTTTGCAAATCGGAGTGATAGATTAGAATCTAGAGCCAACGGTACGTTTTCTATGTTAAACCATTACACCATTGAAAAACTGGTTACGTTTGCAATCGAAAGAAAAATGACTATAGTTGAAGAGGTAATGGCCCCTAAACTATGTTCTGGGATGAAAGTTACAGCTTCAGTGAAATCCGTTTGCAAATCGGAGTGATAGATTAGAATCTAGAGCCAACGGTACGTTTTCTATGTTAAACCATTACGCCATTGAAAAACTGGTTACGTTTGCAATCGAAAGAAAAATGACTATAGTTGAAGAGGTAATGGCCCCTAAACTATGTTCTGGGATGAAAAATACAGCTTCAGTGAAATCCGTTTGCAAATCGGAGTGATAGATTAGAATCTAGAGCCAACGGTACGTTTTCTATGTTAAACCATTACACCATTGAAAAACTGGTTACGTTTGCAATCGAAAGAAAAATGACTATAGTTGAAGAGGTAATGGCCCCTAAACTATGTTCTGGGATGAAAAATACAGCTTCAGTGAAATCCGTTTGCAAATCGGAGTGATAGATTAGAATCTAGAGCCAACGGTACGTTTTCTATGTTAAACCATTACACCATTGAAAAACTGGTTACATTTGCAATCGAAAGAAAAATGACTATAGTTGAAGAGGTAATGGCCCCTAAACTATGTTCTGGGATGAAAAATACAGCTTCAGTGAAATCCGTTTGCAAATCGGAGTGATAGATTAGAATCTAGAGCCAACGGTACGTTTTCTATGTTAAACCATTACACCATTGAAAAACTGGTTACGTTTGCAATCGAAAGAAAAATGACTATAGTTGAAGAGGTAATGGCCCCTAAACTATGTTCTGGGATGAAAGTTACAGCTTCAGTGAAATCCGTTTGCAAATCGGAGTGATAGATTAGAATCTAGAGCCAACGGTACGTTTTCTATGTTAAACCATTACACCATTGAAAAACTGGTTACGTTTGCAATCGAAAGAAAAATGACTATAGTTGAAGAGGTAATGGCCCCTAAACTATGTTCTGGGATGAAAAATACAGCTTCAGTGAAATCCGATTGCAAATCGGAGTGATAGATTAGAATCTAGAGCCAACGGTACGTTTTCTATGTTAAACCATTACACCATTGAAAAACTGGTTACGTTTGCAATCGAAAGAAAAATGAGTATAGTTGAAGAGGTAATGGCCCCTAAACTATGTTCTGGGATGAAAGTTACAGCTTCAGTGAAATCCGTTTGCAAATCGGAGTGATAGATTAGAATCTAGAGCCAACGGTACGTTTTCTATGTTAAACCATTACACCATTGAAAAACTGGTTACGTTTGCAATCGAAAGAAAAATGACTATAGTTGAAGAGGTAATGGCCCCTAAACTATGTTCTGGGATGAAAAATACAGCTTCAGTGAAATCCGTTTGCAAATCGGAGTGATAGATTAGAATCTAGAGCCAACGGTGCGTTTTCTATGTCAAACCATTACACCATTGAAAAACTGGTTACGTTTGCAATCGAAAGAAAAATGACTATAGTTGAAGAGGTAATGGCCCCTAAACTATGTTCTGGGATGAAAGTTACAGCTTCAGTGAAATCCGTTTGCAAATCGGAGTGATAGATTAGAATCTAGAGCCAACGGTACGTTTTCTATGTTAAACCATTACACCATTGAAAAACTGGTTACGTTTGCAATCGAAAGAAAAATGACTATAGTTGAAGAGGTAATGGCCCCTAAACTATGTTCTGGGATGAAAAATACAGCTTCAGTGAAATCCGTTTGCAAATTGGAGTGATAGATTAGAATCTAGAGCCAACGGTACGTTTTCTATGTTAAACCATTACACCATTGAAAAACTGGTTACGTTTGCAATCGAAAGAAAAATGACTATAGTTGAAGAGGTAATGGCCCCTAAACTATGTTCTGGGATGAAAGTTACAGCTTCAGTGAAATCCGTTTGCAAATCGGAGTGATAGATTAGAATCTAGAGCCAACGGTACGTTTTCTATGTTAAACCATTACACAATTGAAAAACTGGTTACGTTTGCAATCGAAAGAAAAATGACTATAGTTGAAGAGGTAATGGCCCCTAAACTATGTTCTGGGATGAAAAATACAGCTTCAGTGAAATCTGTTTGCAAATCGGAGTGATAGATTAGAATCTAGAGCCAACGGTACGTTTTCTATGTTAAACCATTACACCATTGAAAAACTGGTTACGTTTGCAATCGAAAGAAAAATGACTATAGTTGAAGAGGTAATGGCCCCTAAACTATGTTCTGGGATGAAAGTTACAGCTTCAGTGAAATCCGTTTGCATCGGAGTGATAGATTAGAATCTAGAGCCAACGGTACGTTTTCTATGTTAAACCATTACACCATTGAAAAACTGGTTACGTTTGCAATCGAAAGAAAAATGACTATAGTTGAAGAGGTAATGGCCCCTAAACTATGTTCTGGGATGAAAAATACAGCTTCAGTGAAATCCGTTTGCAAATCGGAGTGATAGATTAGAATCTAGAGCCAACGGTACGTTTTCTATGTTAAACCATTACACCATTGAAAAACTGGTTACGTTTGCAATCGAAAGAAAAATGAGTATAGTTGAAGAGGTAATGGCCCCTAAACTATGTTCTGGGATGAAAGTTACAGCTTCAGTAAAATCCGTTTGCAAATCGGAGTGATAGATTAGAATCTAGAGCCAACGGTACGTTTTCTATGTTAAACCATTACACCATTGAAAAACTGGTTACGTTTGCAATCGAAAGAAAAATGACTATAGTTGAAGAGGTAATGGCCCCTAAACTATGTTCTGGGATGAAAAATACAGCTTCAGTTAAATCCGTTTGCAAATCGGAGTGATAGATTAGAATCTAGAGCCAACGGTGCGTTTTCTATGTCAAACCATTACACCATTGAAAAACTGGTTACGTTTGCAATCGAAAGAAAAATGACTATAGTTGAAGAGGTAATGGCCCCTAAACTATGTTCTGGGATGAAAGTTACAGCTTCAGTGAAATCCGTTTGCAAATCGGAGTGATAGATTAGAATCTAGAGCCAACGGTACGTTTTCTATGTTAAACCATTACACCATTGAAAAACTGGTTACGTTTGCAATCGAAAGAAAAATGAGTATAGTTGAAGAGGTAATGGCCCCTAAACTATGTTCTGGGATGAAAGTTACAGCTTCAGTGAAATCCGTTTGCAAATCGGAGTGATAGATTAGAATCTAGAGCCAACGGTACGTTTTCTATGTTAAACCATTACACCATTGAAAAACTGGTTACGTTTGCAATCGAAAGAAAAATGACTATAGTTGAAGAGGTAATGGCCCCTAAACTATGTTCTGGGATGAAAAATACAGCTTCAGTTAAATCCGTTTGCAAATCGGAGTGATAGATTAGAATCTAGAGCCAACGGTGCGTTTTCTATGTCAAACCATTACACCATTGAAAAACTGGTTACGTTTGCAATCGAAAGAAAAATGACTATAGTTGAAGAGGTAATGGCCCCTAAACTATGTTCTGGGATGAAAGTTACAGCTTCAGTGAAATCCGTTTGCAAATCGGAGTGATAGATTAGAATCTAGAGCCAACGGTACGTTTTCTATGTTAAACCATTACACCATTGAAAAACTGGTTACGTTTGCAATCGAAAGAAAAATGACTATAGTTGAAGAGGTAATGGCCCCTAAACTATGTTCTGGGATGAAAGTTACAGCTTCAGTGAAATCCGTTTGCAAATCGGAGTGATAGATTAGAATCTAGAGCCAACGGTACGTTTTCTATGTTAAACCATTACACCATTGAAAAACTGGTTACGTTTGCAATCGAAAGAAAAATGACTATAGTTGAAGAGGTAATGGCCCCTAAACTATGTTCTGGGATGAAAGTTACAGCTTCAGTGAAATCCGTTTGCAAATCGGAGTGATAGATTAGAATCTAGAGCCAACGGTACGTTTTCTATGTTAAACCATTACGCCATTGAAAAACTGGTTACGTTTGCAATCGAAAGAAAAATGACTATAGTTGAAGAGGTAATGGCCCCTAAACTATGTTCTGGGATGAAAAATACAGCTTCAGTGAAATCCGTTTGCAAATCGGAGTGATAGATTAGAATCTAGAGCCAACGGTACGTTTTCTATGTTAAACCATTACACCATTGAAAAACTGGTTACGTTTGCAATCGAAAGAAAAATGACTATAGTTGAAGAGGTAATGGCCCCTAAACTATGTTCTGGGATGAAAAATACAGCTTCAGTGAAATCCGTTTGCAAATCGGAGTGATAGATTAGAATCTAGAGCCAACGGTACGTTTTCTATGTTAAACCATTACACCATTGAAAAACTGGTTACATTTGCAATCGAAAGAAAAATGACTATAGTTGAAGAGGTAATGGCCCCTAAACTATGTTCTGGGATGAAAAATACAGCTTCAGTGAAATCCGTTTGCAAATCGGAGTGATAGATTAGAATCTAGAGCCAACGGTACGTTTTCTATGTTAAACCATTACACCATTGAAAAACTGGTTACGTTTGCAATCGAAAGAAAAATGACTATAGTTGAAGAGGTAATGGCCCCTAAACTATGTTCTGGGATGAAAGTTACAGCTTCAGTGAAATCCGTTTGCAAATCGGAGTGATAGATTAGAATCTAGAGCCAACGGTACGTTTTCTATGTTAAACCATTACACCATTGAAAAACTGGTTACGTTTGCAATCGAAAGAAAAATGACTATAGTTGAAGAGGTAATGGCCCCTAAACTATGTTCTGGGATGAAAAATACAGCTTCAGTGAAATCCGATTGCAAATCGGAGTGATAGATTAGAATCTAGAGCCAACGGTACGTTTTCTATGTTAAACCATTACACCATTGAAAAACTGGTTACGTTTGCAATCGAAAGAAAAATGAGTATAGTTGAAGAGGTAATGGCCCCTAAACTATGTTCTGGGATGAAAGTTACAGCTTCAGTGAAATCCGTTTGCAAATCGGAGTGATAGATTAGAATCTAGAGCCAACGGTACGTTTTCTATGTTAAACCATTACACCATTGAAAAACTGGTTACGTTTGCAATCGAAAGAAAAATGACTATAGTTGAAGAGGTAATGGCCCCTAAACTATGTTCTGGGATGAAAAATACAGCTTCAGTGAAATCCGTTTGCAAATCGGAGTGATAGATTAGAATCTAGAGCCAACGGTGCGTTTTCTATGTCAAACCATTACACCATTGAAAAACTGGTTACGTTTGCAATCGAAAGAAAAATGACTATCGTTGAAGAGGTAATGGCCCCTAAACTATGTTCTGGGATGAAAGTTACAGCTTCAGTGAAATCCGTTTGCAAATCGGAGTGATAGATTAGAATCTAGAGCCAACGGTACGTTTTCTATGTTAAACCATTACACCATTGAAAAACTGGTTACGTTTGCAATCGAAAGAAAAATGACTATAGTTGAAGAGGTAATGGCCCCTAAACTATGTTCTGGGATGAAAGTTACAGCTTCAGTGAAATCCGTTTGCAAATCGGAGTGATAGATTAGAATCTAGAGCCAACGGTACGTTTTCTATGTTAAACCATTACACCATTGAAAAACTGGTTACGTTTGCAATCGAAAGAAAAATGACTATAGTTGAAGAGGTAATGGCCCCTAAACTATGTTCTGGGATGAAAGTTACAGCTTCAGTGAAATCCGTTTGCAAATCGGAGTGATAGATTAGAATCTAGAGCCAACGGTACGTTTTCTATGTTAAACCATTACACAATTGAAAAACTGGTTACGTTTGCAATCGAAAGAAAAATGACTATAGTTGAAGAGGTAATGGCCCCTAAACTATGTTCTGGGATGAAAAATACAGCTTCAGTGAAATCTGTTTGCAAATCGGAGTGATAGATTAGAATCTAGAGCCAACGGTACGTTTTCTATGTTAAACCATTACACCATTGAAAAACTGGTTACGTTTGCAATCGAAAGAAAAATGACTATAGTTGAAGAGGTAATGGCCCCTAAACTATGTTCTGGGATGAAAGTTACAGCTTCAGTGAAATCCGTTTGCATCGGAGTGATAGATTAGAATCTAGAGCCAACGGTACGTTTTCTATGTTAAACCATTACACCATTGAAAAACTGGTTACGTTTGCAATCGAAAGAAAAATGACTATAGTTGAAGAGGTAATGGCCCCTAAACTATGTTCTGGGATGAAAAATACAGCTTCAGTGAAATCCGTTTGCAAATCGGAGTGATAGATTAGAATCTAGAGCCAACGGTACGTTTTCTATGTTAAACCATTACACCATTGAAAAACTGGTTACGTTTGCAATCGAAAGAAAAATGAGTATAGTTGAAGAGGTAATGGCCCCTAAACTATGTTCTGGGATGAAAGTTACAGCTTCAGTGAAATCCGTTTGCAAATCGGAGTGATAGATTAGAATCTAGAGCCAACGGTACGTTTTCTATGTTAAACCATTACACCATTGAAAAACTGGTTACGTTTGCAATCGAAAGAAAAATGACTATAGTTGAAGAGGTAATGGCCCCTAAACTATGTTCTGGGATGAAAAATACAGCTTCAGTTAAATCCGTTTGCAAATCGGAGTGATAGATTAGAATCTAGAGCCAACGGTGCGTTTTCTATGTCAAACCATTACACCATTGAAAAACTGGTTACGTTTGCAATCGAAAGAAAAATGACTATAGTTGAAGAGGTAATGGCCCCTAAACTATGTTCTGGGATGAAAGTTACAGCTTCAGTGAAATCCGTTTGCAAATCGGAGTGATAGATTAGAATCTAGAGCCAACGGTACGTTTTCTATGTTAAACCATTACACCATTGAAAAACTGGTTATGTTTGCAATCGAAAGAAAAATGAGTATAGTTGAAGAGGTAATGGCCCCTAAACTATGTTCTGGGATGAAAGTTACAGCTTCAGTGAAATCCGTTTGCAAATCGGAGTGATAGATTAGAATCTAGAGCCAACGGTACGTTTTCTATGTTAAACCATTACACCATTGAAAAACTGGTTACGTTTGCAATCGAAAGAAAAATGACTATAGTTGAAGAGGTAATGGCCCCTAAACTATGTTCTGGGATGAAAAATACAGCTTCAGTTAAATCCGTTTGCAAATCGGAGTGATAGATTAGAATCTAGAGCCAACGGTGCGTTTTCTATGTCAAACCATTACACCATTGAAAAACTGGTTACGTTTGCAATCGAAAGAAAAATGACTATAGTTGAAGAGGTAATGGCCCCTAAACTATGTTCTGGGATGAAAGTTACAGCTTCAGTGAAATCCGTTTGCAAATCGGAGTGATAGATTAGAATCTAGAGCCAACGGTACGTTTTCTATGTTAAACCATTACACCATTGAAAAACTGGTTACGTTTGCAATCGAAAGAAAAATGACTATAGTTGAAGAGGTAATGGCCCCTAAACTATGTTCTGGGATGAAAGTTACAGCTTCAGTGAAATCCGTTTGCAAATCGGAGTGATAGATTAGAATCTAGAGCCAACGGTACGTTTTCTATGTTAAACCATTACACCATTGAAAAACTGGTTACGTTTGCAATCGAAAGAAAAATGACTATAGTTGAAGAGGTAATGGCCCCTAAACTATGTTCTGGGATGAAAGTTACAGCTTCAGTGAAATCCGTTTGCAAATCGGAGTGATAGATTAGAATCTAGAGCCAACGGTACGTTTTCTATGTTAAACCATTACACCATTGAAAAACTGGTTACGTTTGCAATCGAAAGAAAAATGACTATAGTTGAAGAGGTAATGGCCCCTAAACTATGTTCTGGGATGAAAAATACAGCTTCAGTGAAATCCGTTTGCAAATCGGAGTGATAGATTAGAATCTAGAGCCAACGGTACGTTTTCTATGTTAAACCATTACACCATTGAAAAACTGGTTACGTTTGCAATCGAAAGAAAAATGACTATAGTTGAAGAGGTAATGGCCCCTAAACTATGTTCTGGGATGAAAAATACAGCTTCAGTGAAATCCGTTTGCAAATCGGAGTGATAGATTAGAATCTAGAGCCAACGGTACGTTTTCTATGTTAAACCATTACACCATTGAAAAACTGGTTACGTTTGCAATCGAAAGAAAAATGACTATAGTTGAAGAGGTAATGGCCCCTAAACTATGTTCTGGGATGAAAGTTACAGCTTCAGTGAAATCCGTTTGCAAATCGGAGTGATAGATTAGAATCTAGAGCCAACGGTACGTTTTCTATGTTAAACCATTACACCATTGAAAAACTGGTTACGTTTGCAATCGAAAGAAAAATGACTATAGTTGAAGAGGTAATGGCCCCTAAACTATGTTCTGGGATGAAAGTTACAGCTTCAGTGAAATCCGTTTGCAAATCGGAGTGATAGATTAGAATCTAGAGCCAACGGTACGTTTTCTATGTTAAACCATTACACCATTGAAAAACTGGTTACGTTTGCAATCGAAAGAAAAATGACTATAGTTGAAGAGGTAATGGCCCCTAAACTATGTTCTGGGATGAAAGTTACAGCTTCAGTGAAATCCGTTTGCAAATCGGAGTGATAGATTAGAATCTAGAGCCAACGGTACGTTTTCTATGTTAAACCATTACACCATTGAAAAACTGGTTACATTTGCAATCGAAAGAAAAATGACTATAGTTGAAGAGGTAATGGCCCCTAAACTATGTTCTGGGATGAAAAATACAGCTTCAGTGAAATCCGTTTGCAAATCGGAGTGATAGATTAGAATCTAGAGCCAACGGTACGTTTTCTATGTTAAACCATTACACCATTGAAAAACTGGTTACGTTTGCAATCGAAAGAAAAATGACTATAGTTGAAGAGGTAATGGCCCCTAAACTATGTTCTGGGATGAAAGTTACAGCTTCAGTGAAATCCGTTTGCAAATCGGAGTGATAGATTAGAATCTAGAGCCAACGGTACGTTTTCTATGTTAAACCATTACACCATTGAAAAACTGGTTACGTTTGCAATCGAAAGAAAAATGACTATAGTTGAAGAGGTAATGGCCCCTAAACTATGTTCTGGGATGAAAAATACAGCTTCAGTGAAATCCGTTTGCAAATCGGAGTGATAGATTAGAATCTAGAGCCAACGGTACGTTTTCTATGTTAAACCATTACACCATTGAAAAACTGGTTACGTTTGCAATCGAAAGAAAAATGAGTATAGTTGAAGAGGTAATGGCCCCTAAACTATGTTCTGGAATGAAAGTTACAGCTTCAGTGAAATCCGTTTGCAAATCGGAGTGATAGATTAGAATCTAGAGCCAACGGTACGTTTTCTATGTTAAACCATTACACCATTGAAAAACTGGTTACGTTTGCAATCGAAAGAAAAATGACTATAGTTGAAGAGGTAATGGCCCCTAAACTATGTTCTGGGATGAAAAATACAGCTTCAGTGAAATCCGTTTGCAAATCGGAGTGATAGATTAGAATCTAGAGCCAACGGTGCGTTTTCTATGTCAAACCATTACACCATTGAAAAACTGGTTACGTTTGCAATCGAAAGAAAAATGACTATCGTTGAAGAGGTAATGGCCCCTAAACTATGTTCTGGGATGAAAGTTACAGCTTCAGTGAAATCCGTTTGCAAATCGGAGTGATAGATTAGAATCTAGAGCCAACGGTACGTTTTCTATGTTAAACCATTACACCATTGAAAAACTGGTTACGTTTGCAATCGAAAGAAAAATGACTATAGTTGAAGAGGTAATGGCCCCTAAACTATGTTCTGGGATGAAAGTTACAGCTTCAGTGAAATCCGTTTGCAAATCGGAGTGATAGATTAGAATCTAGAGCCAACGGTACGTTTTCTATGTTAAACCATTACACCATTGAAAAACTGGTTACGTTTGCAATCGAAAGAAAAATGACTATAGTTGAAGAGGTAATGGCCCCTAAACTATGTTCTGGGATGAAAGTTACAGCTTCAGTGAAATCCGTTTGCAAATCGGAGTGATAGATTAGAATCTAGAGCCAACGGTAAGTTTTCTATGTTAAACCATTACACCATTGAAAAACTGGTTACGTTTGCAATTGAAAGAAAAATGACTATAGTTGAAGAAGTAATGGCCCCTAAACTATGTTCTGGGATGAAAGTTACAGCTTCAGTGAGATCCGTTTGCAAATCGGAGTGATAGATTAGAATCTAGAGCCAACGGTAAGTTTTCTATGTTAAACCATTACACCATTGAAAAACTGGTTACGTTTGCAATTGAAAGAAAAATGACTATAGTTGAAGAAGTAATGGCCCCTAAACCATGTTCTGGGATGAAAGTTACAGCTTCAGTGAAATCCGTTTGCAAATCGGAGTGATAGATTAGAATCTAGAGCCAACGGTAAGTTATCTATGTTAAACCATTACACCATTGAAAAACTGGTTACGTTTGCAATTGAAAGAAAAATGACTATAGTTGAAGAAGTAATGGCCCCTAAACTATGTTCTGGGATGAAAGTTACAGCTTCAGTGAAATCCGTTTGCAAATCGGAGTGATAGATTAGAATCGAGAGCCAACGGTAAGTTTTCTATGTTAAACCATTACACCATTGAAAAATTGGTTACGTTTGCAATTGAAAGAAAAATGACTATAGTTGAAGAAGTAATGGCCCCTAAACTATGTTCTGGGATGAAAGTTACAGCTTCAGTGAAATCCGTTTGCAATTCGGAGTAATAGATTAGAATCTAGAGCCAACGGTAAGTTTTCTATGTTAAACCATTACGCCATTGAAAAACTGGTTACGTTTGCAATTGAAAGAAAAATGACTATAGTTGAAGAAGTAATGGCCCCTAAACCATGTTCTGGGATGAAAGTTACAGCTTCAGTGAAATCCGTTTGCAAATCGGAGTGATAGATTAGAATCTAGAGCCAACGGTACGTTTTCTATGTTAAACCATTACACCATTGAAAAACTGGTTACGTTTGCAATCGAAAGAAAAATGACTATAGTTGAAGAGGTAATGGCCCCTAAACTATGTTCTGGGATGAAAGTTACAGCTTCAGTGAAATCCGTTTGCAAATCTGAGTGATAGATTAGAATCTAGAGCCAACGGTACGTTTTCTATGTTAAACCATTACACCATTGAAAAACTGGTTACGTTTGCAATCGAAAGAAAAATGACTATAGTTGAAGAGGTAATGGCCCCTAAACTATGTTCTGGGATGAAAAATACAGCTTCAGTGAAATCCGTTTGCAAATTGGAGTGATAGATTAGAATCTAGAGCCAACGGTACGTTTTCTATGTTAAACCATTACACCATTGAAAAACTGGTTACGTTTGCAATCGAAAGAAAAATGACTATAGTTGAAGAGGTAATGGCCCCTAAACTATGTTCTGGGATGAAAGTTACAGCTTCAGTGAAATCCGTTTGCAAATCGGAGTGATAGATTAGAATCTAGAGCCAACGGTACGTTTTCTATGTTAAACCATTACACAATTGAAAAACTGGTTACGTTTGCAATCGAAAGAAAAATGACTATAGTTGAAGAGGAAATGGCCCCTAAACTATGTTCTGGGATGAAAAATACAGCTTCAGTGAAATCTGTTTGCAAATCGGAGTGATAGATTAGAATCTAGAGCCAACGGTACGTTTTCTATGTTAAACCATTACACCATTGAAAAACTGGTTACGTTTGCAATCGAAAGAAAAATGACTATAGTTGAAGAGGTAATGGCCCCTAAACTATGTTCTGGGATGAAAGTTACAGCTTCAGTGAAATCCGTTTGCATCGGAGTGATAGATTAGAATCTAGAGCCAACGGTACGTTTTCTATGTTAAACCATTACACCATTGAAAAACTGGTTACGTTTGCAATCGAAAGAAAAATGACTATAGTTGAAGAGGTAATGGCCCCTAAACTATGTTCTGGGATGAAAAATACAGCTTCAGTGAAATCCGTTTGCAAATCGGAGTGATAGATTAGAATCTAGAGCCAACGGTACGTTTTCTATGTTAAACCATTACACCATTGAAAAACTGGTTACGTTTGCAATCGAAAGAAAAATGAGTATAGTTGAAGAGGTAATTGCCCCTAAACTATGTTCTGGGATGAAAGTTACAGCTTCAGTGAAATCCGTTTGCAAATCGGAGTGATAGATTAGAATCTAGAGCCAACGGTAAGTTATCTATGTTAAACCATTACACCATTGAAAAACTGGTTACGTTTGCAATTGAAAGAAAAATGACTATAGTTGAAGAAGTAATGGCCCCTAAACTATGTTCTGGGATGAAAGTTACAGCTTCAGTGAAATCCGTTTGCAAATCGGAGTGATAGATTAGAATCGAGAGCCAACGGTAAGTTTTCTATGTTAAACCATTACACCATTGAAAAATTGGTTACGTTTGCAATTGAAAGAAAAATGACTATAGTTGAAGAAGTAATGGCCCCTAAACTATGTTCTGGGATGAAAGTTACAGCTTCAGTGAAATCCGTTTGCAAATCGGAGTGATAGATTAGAATCTAGAGCCAACGGTAAGTTTTCTATGTTAAACCATTACGCCATTGAAAAACTGGTTACGTTTGCAATTGAAAGAAAAATGACTATAGTTGAAGAAGTAATGGCCCCTAAACCATGTTCTGGGATGAAAGTTACAGCTTCAGTGAAATCCGTTTGCAAATCGGAGTGATAGATTAGAATCTAGAGCCAACGGTACGTTTTCTATGTTAAACCATTACACCATTGAAAAACTGGTTACGTTTGCAATCGAAAGAAAAATGACTATAGTTGAAGAGGTAATGGCCCCTAAACTATGTTCTGGGATGAAAGTTACAGCTTCAGTGAAATCCGTTTGCAAATCTGAGTGATAGATTAGAATCTAGAGCCAACGGTACGTTTTCTATGTTAAACCATTACACCATTGAAAAACTGGTTACGTTTGCAATCGAAAGAAAAATGACTATAGTTGAAGAGGTAATGGCCCCTAAACTATGTTCTGGGATGAAAAATACAGCTTCAGTGAAATCCGTTTGCAAATTGGAGTGATAGATTAGAATCTAGAGCCAACGGTACGTTTTCTATGTTAAACCATTACACCATTGAAAAACTGGTTACGTTTGCAATCGAAAGAAAAATGACTATAGTTGAAGAGGTAATGGCCCCTAAACTATGTTCTGGGATGAAAGTTACAGCTTCAGTGAAATCCGTTTGCAAATCGGAGTGATAGATTAGAATCTAGAGCCAACGGTACGTTTTCTATGTTAAACCATTACACAATTGAAAAACTGGTTACGTTTGCAATCGAAAGAAAAATGACTATAGTTGAAGAGGTAATGGCCCCTAAACTATGTTCTGGGATGAAAAATACAGCTTCAGTGAAATCTGTTTGCAAATCGGAGTGATAGATTAGAATCTAGAGCCAACGGTACGTTTTCTATGTTAAACCATTACACCATTGAAAAACTGGTTACGTTTGCAATCGAAAGAAAAATGACTATAGTTGAAGAGGTAATGGCCCCTAAACTATGTTCTGGGATGAAAGTTACAGCTTCAGTGAAATCCGTTTGCATCGGAGTGATAGATTAGAATCTAGAGCCAACGGTACGTTTTCTATGTTAAACCATTACACCATTGAAAAACTGGTTACGTTTGCAATCGAAAGAAAAATGACTATAGTTGAAGAGGTAATGGCCCCTAAACTATGTTCTGGGATGAAAAATACAGCTTCAGTGAAATCCGTTTGCAAATCGGAGTGATAGATTAGAATCTAGAGCCAACGGTACGTTTTCTATGTTAAACCATTACACCATTGAAAAACTGGTTACGTTTGCAATCGAAAGAAAAATGAGTATAGTTGAAGAGGTAATGGCCCCTAAACTATGTTCTGGGATGAAAGTTACAGCTTCAGTGAAATCCGTTTGCAAATCGGAGTGATAGATTAGAATCTAGAGCCAACGGTACGTTTTCTATGTTAAACCATTACACCATTGAAAAACTGGTTACGTTTGCAATCGAAAGAAAAATGACTATAGTTGAAGAGGTAATGGCCCCTAAACTATGTTCTGGGATGAAAAATACAGCTTCAGTTAAATCCGTTTGCAAATCGGAGTGATAGATTAGAATCTAGAGCCAACGGTGCGTTTTCTATGTCAAACCATTACACCATTGAAAAACTGGTTACGTTTGCAATCGAAAGAAAAATGACTATAGTTGAAGAGGTAATGGCCCCTAAACTATGTTCTGGGATGAAAGTTACAGCTTCAGTGAAATCCGTTTGCAAATCGGAGTGATAGATTAGAATCTAGAGCCAACGGTACGTTTTCTATGTTAAACCATTACACCATTGAAAAACTGGTTACGTTTGCAATCGAAAGAAAAATGAGTATAGTTGAAGAGGTAATGGCCCCTAAACTATGTTCTGGGATGAAAGTTACAGCTTCAGTGAAATCCGTTTGCAAATCGGAGTGATAGATTAGAATCTAGAGCCAACGGTACGTTTTCTATGTTAAACCATTACACCATTGAAAAACTGGTTACGTTTGCAATCGAAAGAAAAATGACTATAGTTGAAGAGGTAATGGCCCCTAACCTATGTTCTGGGATGAAAAATACAGCTTCAGTTAAATCCGTTTGCAAATCGGAGTGATAGATTAGAATCTAGAGCCAACGGTGCGTTTTCTATGTCAAACCATTACACCATTGAAAAACTGGTTACGTTTGCAATCGAAAGAAAAATGACTATAGTTGAAGAGGTAATGGCCCCTAAACTATGTTCTGGGATGAAAGTTACAGCTTCAGTGAAATCCGTTTGCAAATCGGAGTGATAGATTAGAATCTAGAGCCAACGGTACGTTTTCTATGTTAAACCATTACACCATTGAAAAACTGGTTACGTTTGCAATCGAAAGAAAAATGACTATAGTTGAAGAGGTAATGGCCCCTAAACTATGTTCTGGGATGAAAGTTACAGCTTCAGTGAAATCCGTTTGCAAATCGGAGTGATAGATTAGAATCTAGAGCCAACGGTACGTTTTCTATGTTAAACCATTACACCATTGAAAAACTGGTTACGTTTGCAATCGAAAGAAAAATGACTATAGTTGAAGAGGTAATGGCCCCTAAACTATGTTCTGGGATGAAAGTTACAGCTTCAGTGAAATCCGTTTGCAAATCGGAGTGATAGATTAGAATCTAGAGCCAACGGTACGTTTTCTATGTTAAACCATTACACCATTGAAAAACTGGTTACGTTTGCAATCGAAAGAAAAATTACTATAGTTGAAGAGGTAATGGCCCCTAAACTATGTTCTGGGATGAAAAATACAGCTTCAGTGAAATCCGTTTGCAAATCGGAGTGATAGATTAGAATCTAGAGCCAACGGTACGTTTTCTATGTTAAACCATTACACCATTGAAAAACTGGTTACGTTTGCAATCGAAAGAAAAATGACTATAGTTGAAGAGGTAATGGCCCCTAAACTATGTTCTGGGATGAAAAATACAGCTTCAGTGAAATCCGTTTGCAAATCGGAGTGATAGATTAGAATCTAGAGCCAACGGTACGTTTTCTATGTTAAACCATTACACCATTGAAAAACTGGTTACGTTTGCAATCGAAAGAAAAATGACTATAGTTGAAGAGGTAATGGCCCCTAAACTATGTTCTGGGATGAAAGTTACAGCTTCAGTGAAATCCGTTTGCAAATCGGAGTGATAGATTAGAATCTAGAGCCAACGGTACGTTTTCTATGTTAAACCATTACACCATTGAAAAACTGGTTACGTTTGCAATCGAAAGAAAAATGACTATAGTTGAAGAGGTAATGGCCCCTAAACTATGTTCTGGGATGAAAAATACAGCTTCAGTGAAATCCGTTTGCAAATCGGAGTGATAGATTAGAATCTAGAGCCAACGGTACGTTTTCTATGTTAAACCATTACACCATTGAAAAACTGGTTACGTTTGCAATCGAAAGAAAAATGACTATAGTTGAAGAGGTAATGGCCCCTAAACTATGTTCTGGGATGAAAGTTACAGCTTCAGTGAAATCCGTTTGCAAATCGGAGTGATAGATTAGAATCTAGAGCCAACGGTACGTTTTCTATGTTAAACCATTACACCATTGAAAAACTGGTTACGTTTGCAATCGAAAGAAAAATGACTATAGTTGAAGAGGTAATGGCCCCTAAACTATGTTCTGGGATGAAAGTTACAGCTTCAGTGAAATCCGTTTGCAAATCGGAGTGATAGATTAGAATCTAGAGCCAACGGTACGTTTTCTATGTTAAACCATTACACCATTGAAAAACTGGTTACGTTTGCAATCGAAAGAAAAATGACTATAGTTGAAGAGGTAATGGCCCCTAAACTATGTTCTGGGATGAAAGTTACAGCTTCAGTGAAATCCGTTTGCAAATCGGAGTGATAGATTAGAATCTAGAGCCAACGGTACGTTTTCTATGTTAAACCATTACACCATTGAAAAACTGGTTACGTTTGCAATCGAAAGAAAAATGACTATAGTTGAAGAGGTAATGGCCCCTAAACTATGTTCTGGGATGAAAGTTACAGCTTCAGTGAAATCCGTTTGCAAATCGGAGTGATAGATTAGAATCTAGAGCCAACGGTACGTTTTCTATGTTAAACCATTACACCATTGAAAAACTGGTTACATTTGCAATCGAAAGAAAAATGACTATAGTTGAAGAGGTAATGGCCCCTAAACTATGTTCTGGGATGAAAAATACAGCTTCAGTGAAATCCGTTTGCAAATCGGAGTGATAGATTAGAATCTAGAGCCAACGGTACGTTTTCTATGTTAAACCATTACACCATTGAAAAACTGGTTACGTTTGCAATCGAAAGAAAAATGACTATAGTTGAAGAGGTAATGGCCCCTAAACTATGTTCTGGGATGAAAGTTACAGCTTCAGTGAAATCCGTTTGCAAATCGGAGTGATAGATTAGAATCTAGAGCCAACGGTACGTTTTCTATGTTAAACCATTACACCATTGAAAAACTGGTTACGTTTGCAATCGAAAGAAAAATGAGTATAGTTGAAGAGGTAATGGCCCCTAAACTATGTTCTGGAATGAAAGTTACAGCTTCAGTGAAATCCGTTTGCAAATCGGAGTGATAGATTAGAATCTAGAGCCAACGGTACGTTTTCTATGTTAAACCATTACACCATTGAAAAACTGGTTACGTTTGCAATCGAAAGAAAAATGACTATAGTTGAAGAGGTAATGGCCCCTAAACTATGTTCTGGGATGAAAAATACAGCTTCAGTGAAATCCGTTTGCAAATCGGAGTGATAGATTAGAATCTAGAGCCAACGGTGCGTTTTCTATGTCAAACCATTACACCATTGAAAAACTGGTTACGTTTGCAATCGAAAGAAAAATGACTATAGCTGAAGAGGTAATGGCCCCTAAACTATGTTCTGGGATGAAAGTTACAGCTTCAGTGAAATCCGTTTGCAAATCGGAGTGATAGATTAGAATCTAGAGCCAACGGTACGTTTTCTATGTTAAACCATTACACCATTGAAAAACTGGTTACGTTTGCAATCGAAAGAAAAATGACTATAGTTGAAGAGGTAATGGCCCCTAAACTATGTTCTGGGATGAAAGTTACAGCTTCAGTGAAATCCGTTTGCAAATCGGAGTGATAGATTAGAATCTAGAGCCAACGGTACGTTTTCTATGTTAAACCATTACACCATTGAAAAACTGGTTACGTTTGCAATCGAAAGAAAAATGACTATAGTTGAAGAGGTAATGGCCCCTAAACTATGTTCTGGGATAAAAGTTACAGCTTCAGTGAAATCCGTTTGCAAATCGGAGTGATAGATTAGAATCTAGAGCCAACGGTAAGTTTTCTATGTTAAACCATTACACCATTGAAAAACTGGTTACGTTTGCAATTGAAAGAAAAATGACTGTAGTTGAAGAAGTAATGGCCCCTAAACTATGTTCTGGGATGAAAGTTACAGCTTCAGTGAAATCCGTTTGCAAATCGGAGTGATAGATTAGAATCTAGAGCCAACGGTAAGTTTTCTATGTTAAACCATTACACCATTGAAAAACTGGTTACGTTTGCAATTGAAAGAAAAATGACTATAGTTGAAGAAGTAATGGCCCCTAAACTATGTTCTGGGATGAAAGTTACAGCTTCAGTGAAATCCGTTTGCAAATCGGAGTGATAGATTAGAATCCAGAGCCAACGGTAAGTTTTCTATGTTAAACCATTACACCATTGAAAAACTGGTTACGTTTGCAATTGAAAGAAAAATGACTATAGTTGAAGAAGTAATGGCCCCTAAACCATGTTCTGGGATGAAAGTTACAGCTTCAGTGAAATCCGTTTGCAAATCGGAGTGATAGATTAGAATCTAGAGCCAACGGTAAGTTATCTATGTTAAACCATTACACCATTGAAAAACTGGTTACGTTTGCAATTGAAAGAAAAATGACTATAGTTGAAGAAGTAATGGCCCCTAAACTATGTTCTGGGATGAAAGTTACAGCTTCAGTGAAATCCGTTTGCAAATCGGAGTGATAGATTAGAATCGAGAGCCAACGGTAAGTTTTCTATGTTAAACCATTACACCATTGAAAAATTGGTTACGTTTGCAATTGAAAGAAAAATGACTATAGTTGAAGAAGTAATGGCCCCTAAACTATGTTCTGGGATGAAAGTTACAGCTTCAGTGAAATCCGTTTGCAAATCGGAGTGATAGATTAGAATCTAGAGCCAACGGTAAGTTTTCTATGTTAAACCATTACGCCATTGAAAAACTGGTTACGTTTGCAATTGAAAGAAAAATGACTATAGTTGAAGAAGTAATGGCCCCTAAACAATGTTCTGGGATGAAAGTTACAGCTTCAGTGAAATCCGTTTGCAAATCGGAGTGATAGATTAGAATCTAGAGCCAACGGTACGTTTTCTATGTTAAACCATTACACCATTGAAAAACTGGTTACGTTTGCAATCGAAAGAAAAATGACTATAGTTGAAGAGGTAATGGCCCCTAAACTATGTTCTGGGATGAAAGTTACAGCTTCAGTGAAATCCGTTTGCAAATCTGAGTGATAGATTAGAATCTAGAGCCAACGGTACGTTTTCTATGTTAAACCATTACACCATTGAAAAACTGGTTACGTTTGCAATCAAAAGAAAAATGACTATAGTTGAAGAGGTAATGGCCCCTAAACTATGTTCTGGGATGAAAAATACAGCTTCAGTGAAATCCGTTTGCAAATTGGAGTGATAGATTAGAATCTAGAGCCAACGGTACGTTTTCTATGTTAAACCATTACACCATTGAAAAACTGGTTACGTTTGCAATCGAAAGAAAAATGACTATAGTTGAAGAGGTAATGGCCCCTAAACTATGTTCTGGGATGAAAGTTACAGCTTCAGTGAAATCCGTTTGCAAATCGGAGTGATAGATTAGAATCTAGAGCCAACGGTACGTTTTCTATGTTAAACCATTACACAATTGAAAAACTGGTTACGTTTGCAATCGAAAGAAAAATGACTATAGTTGAAGAGGTAATGGCCCCTAAACTATGTTCTGGGATGAAAAATACAGCTTCAGTGAAATCTGTTTGCAAATCGGAGTGATAGATTAGAATCTAGAGCCAACGGTACGTTTTCTATGTTAAACCATTACACCATTGAAAAACTGGTTACGTTTGCAATCGAAAGAAAAATGACTATAGTTGAAGAGGTAATGGCCCCTAAACTATGTTCTGGGATGAAAGTTACAGCTTCAGTGAAATCCGTTTGCATCGGAGTGATAGATTAGAATCTAGAGCCAACGGTACGTTTTCTATGTTAAACCATTACACCATTGAAAAACTGGTTACGTTTGCAATCGAAAGAAAAATGACTATAGTTGAAGAGGTAATGGCCCCTAAACTATGTTCTGGGATGAAAAATACAGCTTCAGTGAAATCCGTTTGCAAATCGGAGTGATAGATTAGAATCTAGAGCCAACGGTACGTTTTCTATGTTAAACCATTACACCATTGAAAAACTGGTTACGTTTGCAATCGAAAGAAAAATGAGTATAGTTGAAGAGGTAATGGCCCCTAAACTATGTTCTGGGATGAAAGTTACAGCTTCAGTGAAATCCGTTTGCAAATCGGAGTGATAGATTAGAATCTAGAGCCAACGGTACGTTTTCTATGTTAAACCATTACACCATTGAAAAACTGGTTACGTTTGCAATCGAAAGAAAAATGACTATAGTTGAAGAGGTAATGGCCCCTAAACTATGTTCTGGGATGAAAAATACAGCTTCAGTTAAATCCGTTTGCAAATCGGAGTGATAGATTAGAATCTAGAGCCAACGGTGCGTTTTCTATGTCAAACCATTACACCATTGAAAAACTGGTTACGTTTGCAATCGAAAGAAAAATGACTGTAGTTGAAGAAGTAATGGCCCCTAAACTATGTTCTGGGATGAAAGTTACAGCTTCAGTGAAATCCGTTTGCAAATCGGAGTGATAGATTAGAATCTAGAGCCAACGGTAAGTTTTCTATGTTAAACCAATTCCAATGTTTTTTATTGAAAATTTTTTGAAAAACATTTTACAGAAATAGAATAATGTGGTTAGAGCAGTGTACAAGTTATAACAATAGTACAGTATGTTGATTAGGTAGGTAATGAAATACATAATCAGAAAGCATTGATAGATATTATAAGAAATTACTTTCAGATATGCATAAAATCTGGAGGATTTTGTGTTTTATTATCAGTTTTTATTATGCATCAGTAGAAATGAAGTTGAAGAAAAATAATTAATCTATACTCAATACTCAATCAAACCTGTAAGAGAAATAAAAGCATGAAATATTGTGCACTACTCTATAAGGAAGTCAAAGCCAAGAATAATACTTGACGCACTTTGGCTGTATTTACCTTTGTTGTTAAAGTAAAGGGTTGGGGATATACCCCTATTGTTTTGTATGTACCATCAATACTGTTAAGGGGAATAAGTTGTTGATCCCAACAAGTCTTGTTATGTAGTTTTGAAGAAATCTAATATATTAGTCCTGTTGTTATTGTCCCATATAGGAAGTTGTTAGTGAAAATCTCTCTACCTGGAGAATGGGGGAATTACACCACCCTACAAAGACTCCAGGGAGTGATTATGCCATGTAGTGCATATCCTGGGTCTTCCAAATATGGATTGCAAGTGTAAATATTGTTTTGGTTAGCTCTAAAGTTGATAAATATTGGGAGGAGGCTGCAAGCAGTTTAATGGTTGAATTTAAAGTTTATTATTGTTATTGTTAATGATATGAGTCTGTATTGATTATTAATTGGTATTTGGTGTATAAATAGAGGTGTTTAGACCATAGGTCAACTATGCTAGATAGCTCTAGCAATCAACAATCTACTCTACATTGAACATTGAACAGGGGGTGCAGGGTTGTCCTGAAGTTAGTGTGTGGATAGGTAGGATCAGGTTACACATCCTCAGATATTCTGTTGAGGATTTACAGATAAATAACATATAACATATACAGTTTCCAGGATCTGTCTCGTGAGAACCAACAAGCAACCATCAGTCATGCCTTCAATCATACACTCAGTCTGTGAGAGGAAAATATACTCAAAATTTCAAAAGTTTGGAGTTTTTATATACTGTAGGCCAAAGATTGGCCTTACTCAAAAAGGAGTTTATGGTGCCACTTCTGATTGCCCAAGCTTTCTCCGCAAGGAGGTTGGACTCAACAATCCTTAGAATTTCCCCCATGGTGGGGATAGTGTCGGATTTCCAGTTAAGAGCGATTTGGTTTCTAGTAACAATGAAGACATGGTTGTAAATCAACCTTTCTTGTGGTGGGAGATCCCTAGTACCCAGGTGTAAGAGGGCCATGCCAGAGGGGATGGCTTTCAGAGACATGGGTAACTTCTTTAAGAAACCTTCTATGTTATTCCTAAGTGTGGCTAATTTGGGGCAGTCCCAAAGGAGGTGGCCGATGGAGCCCGTCAAGTTGCACCCCCTCCAACATAGGGGGGAAGATTTTGTGTCAAATTTGGCTATTTTCTCTGGGGTCATATACCATTGCCATACTGTTTTAATTAATCCTTCATAATGGTTCACACAATGTGAGGATTGTTTCACAGACTTTGCAGTGAGCTCCCATTCTTCCACATTGATTTCTACTCCCAAGTAATCCTGCCAGCTTTTAAATTGCCACTTTGGGAATTTTTCCTTCAAGTATAATAGGGTTCTGTAGAGGA
The DNA here is from genome assembly GCF_040937935.1 of Hyperolius riggenbachi. Classification (NCBI taxonomy): domain Eukaryota; kingdom Metazoa; phylum Chordata; class Amphibia; order Anura; family Hyperoliidae; genus Hyperolius; species Hyperolius riggenbachi. Next base: position 37,590 of record NW_027152637.1, read on the forward strand.
GAGATGTACCCTTAGTATGAGTACCCTCTGGTTGAATAAGTTTTTTAATTTGGGGGAGTATAATGATAGGGGAGAAATGGTGTTTTTTGATGAATCTGTTAATTCTAGAATATAGGGGTGAATCTGTGGTGGGGATATTGTAACTTGTCCTCAGCTGGTCAAATGGTTTAAGTTCATCATTGTCTAATAAGTCTTTAATATTTTTTATTCCTGCATCTATCCAGCTTTGTATATTTATGTCTCTAATAACCATATTAAGAGCTGCTAAGGGAGTATCTACTTCTATTGCTAAGGGGTCATCTTTACAGAGTTTCAATATTTCCTTCCATAATCTAATAGTGTTGGCTGTAATAGGGTTGTAATTAGTGTGTCTAACCTGCCAAACCAGTCTAGATTCTAGAAAAAGTCTATATGAGTTGTGTGGAAGCTGTTCTTCTTCTATGGAGAACCATTGTTTGGTAAGGTCTTCCAACCAAATTGATCTAGACTGGTCTAGCAGGGTCGCCTTATAATAGAATTCTAGATTGGGGACTCCTAATCCTAGATTTGAGGTATGGGACGTTAATACTTTATTAGAAAATCTAGATTTTTTGTTTAGTAAAATAAATTTGTTAAGGAGTTTTTGAAGGGAGTTAAAAAAGGTTTGAGGGACTTTGATAGGTAGGTTCCTGAACAGGTAGAGAAGTTGGGGGAGTACTATCATTTTAAAGGCCGCTGCTCTACCCATCCAAGAATACTCTATTTTAGCTAAAGCTTCTAGTTTGTCTTTAAACTTTTTCAGCCAGGGGTTGTAATTCTCTTTATAAAGCTGGGATACTTGTGGGGTCAGATATATACCCAGATATTTTATGGCAGTATCATTCCATGTAAAGCTACAGGATTTCTTGAGAGTTTCTCTGATTTTCTGAGGAATAAAACATGGGAGGATTACAGTTTTCTTTTGGTTGAGTTTGTAATATGAAATATGGGAGAAGTTATTAATTTCTTTATTGGCAGCTGGCAATGATGTTAAGGGTTTCTGAAGGAATAAAATTATGTCATCGGCATATAGGCTAAGTTTGCTAGTTGATTGATTTAGTTTTATACCATGTATTTGGGGATTGTCTCTAATACTTTGGGCTAAGGGTTCTAATGAAAGGTTAAAAATTAAAGGGGAGAGGGGGCATCCTTGACGGGTTCCATTTTTAATGTCAAAAGCTTGGGACAGAGAGCCAGAAGATAATACTTTCGCTGAAGGTTGGGTATACAGAGCAAGGATTGCTTTGTGTAGGAAGCTAGGGATTCCAAACTTAGTTAGCACTCTTGATAAGTACAACCAGTTGACTCTGTCGAACGCCTTCTCCGCATCAAGTGATACCAGGAGGGTAGGCGTCCGACAGAGTCCCACTTTATGGATCAAGGCAAGGGCTTTTCGAGTACCATCACATGTCGATCTATGTCTGGTGAATCCTACTTGATCAGGGTGTAACATCTGTGTCATCAAAGGGGCAATTCTGTTCGCTATTACTTTAGAATAAATTTTGATGTCAGTGTTCAAAAGGGATATGGGTCGGTAACTGCTTGGGTCAGATGGATCTTTATCCTCTTTAGGGATGGTGGTGATTAAGGCCGTTAATGACTCCTTGGGGAAGATACCTGATAGTGCTACTTCATTATACATATCTGTAAGGGGTTTAACTAATGTGGATATAAATTTCTTAAAATAACTATTAATAAAGCCATCTGGCCCTGGGGCCTTGTCATTTTTAAGGGAATTTATAGCCCGGGTGACTTCTTGCTGGTTAAAGGGTATTTGTAAAGTTTCCTGTTCGAATTCAGATAGAGTAGGGAGGTTAATCTTGTCTAGATATTTGTCAATTTCCTGTGTGTTTGGGGTGTGGATGTTTGGGTCTGACTCTAGGTTGTAAAGGGACTCATAATATGAGGCCAGGGCATCAATTATTTCTTGGGGGTGGTGAACTACTTTTTTTGATTTAGGGTGTGTGATCTTTACTATTCTGTGGAGCACTCTTTTCCCTTTAATCTTTCTGGCCATTATTTTCCCAGCTCTATTATTTTCATAGTACCAGTTTTCTTTAAGGATGGTTTGCCACTTGTCATATTCATAATAAAGTGTGTCTGCCAACTCTTGTCTTGTTTCCTCTAAGGACTTTATCAGATCTCTTTTTTTGTTATTAAAAATTTCCTTTTCCAAGGATTTAATTTTTTGTAACAGCCTGTTTGTGTTTTCATTTCTTTTTTTCTTTTGTATAGCACTTAATTTCAAAAATACTCCTCTAATGAAGGCCTTGTGTGCATTCCATAGTACTGTTTTGGAAACATCTTTGGTATCATTTATTTCAAAGTATTCTGAGAGTTCTTTTTTGATGATGGGTAAAGAGTGTTCGGAGTTCAAAATGAATTTATTCAATTTCCATAGATGGGGGCGTGCAGGGGAATTTGTTAGACTAAATTTGATGAGTAAGGGGGAGTGATCTGACCAAATTCTGGGTATAATTTCGACTCCTGTGATTAGTGGTAGGGTAAACCTGTCAACTAGGCAATAATCAATACGTGTAAAGGATTTTTGTACCGGGGAATAATAAGTATATTCTTTAGAGGTAGGATGAAAACATCTCCATGAATCATAAAGTTCGTGGTTCAATAGTGCTGGTTGAAGAATGGAATGGGTTCTTCTGGTGTTGGATGTACAATCCATTTGTATGTCAGCTATGGCATTAAAGTCACCTGAAATAAACAGGTGTCCTTTTTGTAGTGTTGATATTTTCTTTAATTTTTTGTTAATAAATTTAAGTTGATGTGAGTTTGGGGAATATAAATTTGCAAAAGTGTACTCTTGGGAATTAATAGTACCCTTAACAATTACGAATCTGCCATCATCACTAGCGAAAGTTTCTTCTACCACCAAGCCCAGCGAGTCTTTCACTGCTATGCAGACCCCTGCTTTTTTCTTTTTTGTTTTTAGTGTTGAGTGGAATATTTGGGAAAATTGGTGTAATTTAAATCTGTTTGCGGAAATCTTGGTCAGATGCGATTCCTGAATGCACACAATGTCTGCACTTTGTTCCTTTATCAGTTTCTGTAAGAGGAAACGTTTTCTATATGAGTTGAGTCCTCTCACATTAACTGATAGAATGTTACAATTTAAAACCATGGTTACTATAGCAAATGCATTCATACAAAGCATACCAATCAGTCGGTCCTTCACGAGACAGTCCTGGAGCATCCATTAACCCTCTGCATATCATGATGATGAGCACACCTATATAGTTTGAGGACAACCACCTGCAAAACATATGAACCTGAAAGAAAAACAGAAAAAACAGATAATACAGAGACCTAGGCCGCACACTGGTTGGCATCCGGTTCTACCTTCCAGCTAGCTGCCTGCCTGGAGAATGGGGACTTTACTAAGAAGCCTCCCGACAGAGACTCCAGACAAAGGAGTCTGAAAAACTATTATTTGAACAACTAGAACAGTGATAACAAGATAACTAGTTAGGATCTGATTAGATCCAAAAAGGAAGCTTGATTGGTGGTATGAACTCAAGTGGTTCAAATCAAGCCTATTCCTTCAAGGGGAAAAAAACAAGTTTGTTTATGCCCTGAGGAATAAAGCCTTTGGGGGGAAAAAACAAGTTTGTGGATGAATACCGTCTGCTCAAGAAGCTGAAGAAGCCCCTGCTGAATCTTCTTTCTCCGTTTGGTCAGGAGGAGGGGCAGTGTCCATCTGATTCAATGTGGGGTCTTTGAAGTTTTGCCTCGGGGAGGCCAACTGCTTTGATAGAGATACCTGATAGATAGGCTTCTCTGTATGAAATGGTCTGTCCTTCCTGGGGTCTCTTGGGATAAAGATTGGGATATCCCATTTAGCCAACAGGCCGTAAGCTTCTTTCGGGTTCCTGGCAACATGAGTCACTCCATTGTCTGAAATCAAAAGTTTTGGAGGGAAACCCCAGGAGTAAGCAATTTTTCTATGACGCAGGGTAGTAGTAACTTCTGAGAACTGTCTTCTTGCATGAAGTGTCGCTTGCGAGAGGTCCTGGTACAGGATGAGATCCTGAAATGGATTGGGTAGTTTTTTGCCACCTCTAGTTGCTGCAAGTAATCTTTCCTTCGCATGAAAGAAATGTACCCTCGTTATAACATCCCGTGGAAGGTGCTTGGGTACGTGGGAGGGTTTTGGCAGACGATGGGCCCTGTCAATCACTAGTTCTTGGTCCGGGAGATCAGGAGCTGTGGTCTTCAAAATATCTTTTACATATTCCTTTAGATCATCAGAATGAACAGATTCTGGTACGCCTCTTATTTTAATATTGTTCCGGCGATTTCTGTCCTCGTTGTCGGATATTTTCTCCTTCATGAAAATGTGTTCTTTTAGTAGCTCTTTATGTGCTCCAACGAGGTTATTATGGGCAATAGTCATCTCCTCTATTCTCCTTTCAAGCTTGGAAATTCTGGAGTCAGTTTCCCCTGCGATTTGCGAGACGTGACCTGCTAGGGATTGAAGGTCTGCTCTAACTTCTCCAATGTCATTTTGGATGACTGCTCTGAAGGAAAGCATAAAGTCCTTTAGAAACTGCTGTGAAGTGGGTTGGTCAGTTACTGGAAAGGATTCCAGGGGATCCAGAGCTTGTGGGTGTCTTTGTGTCCTATTGTCCCTTTGAAGCCTTTGGGGAAGAGCATGTATGTTTTCCAGAGTTGATGCGACCATCTGTCCGCTTGGTGAGGAATATTGCGTATTTTTTGTATGGGTGGACGCGTCCGCATGTACGCCTGGAGTGGTGGGATGCGTATTTTGCGGACCGTCGGACGCGTCCAAATGTACGCGTGCGTCAGGGGAATGTACGCGTAGCGGTGCCCGGGCGTCCTGGAAGTCCGCATCGGACTGACCTTGTACTGTGGGTCCCGGCTTCAGGGGGCTCCGCTCGCGGCTCTTCTTGGCCTGCCGCTGCCGCTGAAAGTTCTCCTCGTCTGAATCCTCCTCATAGAGCGCTTCATGGCCTCTTGGGTAGGGGGTCTGGAGGGGTGCAAACCTGTTTTTCAGCGGGATGGATGGTGGAGTGTTGTAGGCAGATCTGTCCAGGGCCTCCCTGCTGTGATAGCGGTGGCCATCTTGGTTCTCTTCAGCATAGTAGGGAGACAGCTTTCTCAGGGCTGGAGAGCTGTAAATCCTTCCTGATTTTGTTCTTCTGTACTCCCAGTCATCCTCAGAACGTCCTGCCATCTTTCTGTGTGGTTTTTGGGGCTTTTCAGAGTGCTTTTAGTAGCTGTTTCTGGTATTCAGGCAGAGAGCTCTGGTCTCACACAGCCATGCAGCTCAGCAGCCAGCCACGCCCCTCGTCTTTCTATGTTAAACCATTACACCATTGAAAAACTGGTTACGTTTGCAATTGAAAGAAAAATGACTATAGTTGAAGAAGTAATGGCCCCTAAACTATGTTCTGGGATGAAAGTTACAGCTTCAGTGAAATCCGTTTGCAAATCGGAGTGATAGATTAGAATCTAGAGCCAACGGTAAGTTTTCTATGTTAAACCATTACACCATTGAAAAACTGGTTACGTTTGCAATTGAAAGAAAAATGACTATAGTTGAAGAAGTAATGGCCCCTAAACCATGTTCTGGGATGAAAGTTACAGCTTCAGTGAAATCCGTTTGCAAATCGGAGTGATAGATTAGAATCTAGAGCCAACGGTAAGTTATCTATGTTAAACCATTACACCATTGAAAAACTGGTTACGTTTGCAATTGAAAGAAAAATGACTATAGTTGAAGAAGTAATGGCCCCTAAACTATGTTCTGGGATGAAAGTTACAGCTTCAGTGAAATCCGTTTGCAAATCGGAGTGATAGATTAGAATCGAGAGCCAACGGTAAGTTTTCTATGTTAAACCATTACACCATTGAAAAATTGGTTACGTTTGCAATTGAAAGAAAAATGACTATAGTTGAAGAAGTAATGGCCCCTAAACTATGTTCTGGGATGAAAGTTACAGCTTCAGTGAAATCCGTTTGCAAATCGGAGTGATAGATTAGAATCTAGAGCCAACGGTAAGTTTTCTATGTTAAACCATTACGCCATTGAAAAACTGGTTACGTTTGCAATTGAAAGAAAAATGACTATAGTTGAAGAAGTAATGGCCCCTAAACCATGTTCTGGGATGAAAGTTACAGCTTCAGTGAAATCCGTTTGCAAATCGGAGTGATAGATTAGAATCTAGAGCCAACGGTACGTTTTCTATGTTAAACCATTACACCATTGAAAAACTGGTTACGTTTGCAATCGAAAGAAAAATGACTATAGTTGAAGAGGTAATGGCCCCTAAACTATGTTCTGGGATGAAAGTTACAGCTTCAGTGAAATCCGTTTGCAAATCTGAGTGATAGATTAGAATCTAGAGCCAACGGTACGTTTTCTATGTTAAACCATTACACCATTGAAAAACTGGTTACGTTTGCAATCGAAAGAAAAATGACTATAGTTGAAGAGGTAATGGCCCCTAAACTATGTTCTGGGATGAAAAATACAGCTTCAGTGAAATCCGTTTGCAAATTGGAGTGATAGATTAGAATCTAGAGCCAACGGTACGTTTTCTATGTTAAACCATTACACCATTGAAAAACTGGTTACGTTTGCAATCGAAAGAAAAATGACTATAGTTGAAGAGGTAATGGCCCCTAAACTATGTTCTGGGATGAAAGTTACAGCTTCAGTGAAATCCGTTTGCAAATCGGAGTGATAGATTAGAATCTAGAGCCAACGGTACGTTTTCTATGTTAAACCATTACACAATTGAAAAACTGGTTACGTTTGCAATCGAAAGAAAAATGACTATAGTTGAAGAGGTAATGGCCCCTAAACTATGTTCTGGGATGAAAAATACAGCTTCAGTGAAATCTGTTTGCAAATCGGAGTGATAGATTAGAATCTAGAGCCAACGGTACGTTTTCTATGTTAAACCATTACACCATTGAAAAACTGGTTACGTTTGCAATCGAAAGAAAAATGACTATAGTTGAAGAGGTAATGGCCCCTAAACTATGTTCTGGGATGAAAGTTACAGCTTCAGTGAAATCCGTTTGCATCGGAGTGATAGATTAGAATCTAGAGCCAACGGTACGTTTTCTATGTTAAACCATTACACCATTGAAAAACTGGTTACGTTTGCAATCGAAAGAAAAATGACTATAGTTGAAGAGGTAATGGCCCCTAAACTATGTTCTGGGATGAAAAATACAGCTTCAGTGAAATCCGTTTGCAAATCGGAGTGATAGATTAGAATCTAGAGCCAACGGTACGTTTTCTATGTTAAACCATTACACCATTGAAAAACTGGTTACGTTTGCAATCGAAAGAAAAATGAGTATAGTTGAAGAGGTAATGGCCCCTAAACTATGTTCTGGGATGAAAGTTACAGCTTCAGTGAAATCCGTTTGCAAATCGGAGTGATAGATTAGAATCTAGAGCCAATGGTACGTTTTCTATGTTAAACCATTACACCATTGAAAAACTGGTTACGTTTGCAATCGAAAGAAAAATGACTATAGTTGAAGAGGTAATGGCCCCTAAACTATGTTCTGGGATGAAAAATACAGCTTCAGTTAAATCCGTTTGCAAATCGGAGTGATAGATTAGAATCTAGAGCCAACGGTGCGTTTTCTATGTCAAACCAT